>NW_026515410.1:0-114009 GCF_014898815.1 Panonychus citri | reverse complement strand
TTTGACTTCCTTTTCCATGATGATGATGAAGATGAAAAATAGAGGAAAATGTAAAAAGAGATTCATCTTTTTGCTTCTGTTGCTCTTTCCTTCAAATTCAATGTTGGTGTTTTTTTCTGCTGATGATGAGCCATCTCTCTCTCTCTCTCTCTCTCTCTCTCTCTCTCTCTCTCTGTCTTTTTATTTTTTTTTTCATACTGTTGCTGGTGGAAAATATTACAAAAGAAAAGAAAATAAAAGGATGAGAATTGGGAGTGATAAGGATGATGCTTCAATTCTCAAGATTCTCTCTTTAGTTTTTTTTATTCTACGAACTTTTTTTCTTAGTACCAATTGAACCGTGTGAAGGCTCATTAAGCAAATTAAATCGATTCCAGTTGAATAAACTGTTTTAAGGAGTTTGAGTTACAAGAATTTCTGATGCTCAGCATCACTTACCGCCGACAACGACATAATTTTCATCATCATTGTCATCAAACCATCATCACTTTGCATTGAGATAGTTAAAAAAACTGATAATGAACTTTAAGGCTTCAAAGTTTCTTATCAATTTTCATTACGATTGAAACAGTTTCATCATGCTCTTCATGGCTCAATTGTATCGATATGCCGACAACAAAATTGAATCATATTATTGATTAAGTTTCTTTCTCAATAAGTGCAATTGGTCAAACTGAATCAATATTGATAATGAATAAACTTGCCTCTTTCTCTCCCTTCGACTCTTGTACACCGAGTATCAGAATAGCCTCTCAAGAGACATTCAGAATCAAAATAATATTATCCAAAGAATCTTATCTTTATAATAACACTCTCGATTATTTCAAGTTGTTTCTATAAAACCATTGAACAACTTATTGAACAATATAATTGATAAGAACATGGATATCGATAAGTATTGAACGGAAAAGTTTAGAAACTTTTTATTCTCCTCTATTGGAGATCGTTGCAACGGAATTGATTAGATTTTTTCCCCATCGGTTCGATTGTTTTATAAAGTTCTGATTACTTTTTTGATTTGATTGCGGTAGAAACGCAAATATTTACAAGTCTTATCATATAATAGGTTATCAGTTATTACTATTATTATTATCAGAGGTAGAAATTGATTCTACCTGAGGCTATTTCGATGCTAATAGTTGGACGAAAAAGCAAATTAAAGTTAAAGAGCCAAAAAAACGACAGTTCTTTCAGATTGTCTCTTTTTTATCTTATTGAATGAATTTTTTTTCTAAGTAATTCATTGAATGAATTAGATAAAGATAATGATCAACGATGAATCAACCTGATAAATTACAATAAAAATCAACTGCACATGATGATAATGAAGATAAACTTGATTGTTATTACAACGATTCCCATTCCCAGGTTTCATCCATTAAAACTGAGCTCTTTTTTTTACTTTCACAATCATTTCCGAATTCATTGGGATAATCATGGTGAATCCTGTTTATCTCTTTTTTCACTGTCACCATGTTCATTATGCTGAATAATGATACTGATTGTGACTACAGTTCCAGCTAAAAAGTTGATTATAACTGATGAAACAAACAATCAAATGATTGATTCACTTGGAGCTTCTTATGGTGAAGGAACCAGTTTAAAATTAAAATGTATCGCCTATGGGGGTAAGTTGATTGAACTTTTTTTTCTCACTTCTCCTACGATTCCTGACAAGGTTAACCTAAATCACTATGATTCAAATATAATATCAAATTATATCTTTCAACGATAATCATTTTCCTATGATGATCAGGTTCACTATAAAGATTAAAATTTACCTTCAACCTACCCTGGAATTCATGATAAATTTAACTCATTGTAACACATTCTGGATAATTTCAACTTCTCTTTTTTTATCTGTAAACTTTTCTCATCCTTTTGGAAACTTTTGACTTTTATATTTCAGAGAATTTGAAGAAAAATGGAAAAAAATTTTCATCTTCTTTTTGTTATTATTATTATTATTGTTAAGATCTTGATCTAGATGTTGTTTTTGTTTTCTCATCTTCCCAAATTCAGTATCATGTTTACCTTCATGATCAGAATGCCTTCTTTTTGTTATTCTCATCACACATACAGCAGAAGGAAACACAAAATTGGAGTAAACAATACAGAGGGAAAAAAGTTTTGTACGAAAAATGAGTGATAACCTGAGGGTAAATTAAATTGAGACTTTTTTTCACTAATTCCAAACTTATTGACCTAAATTTACGGCGACTTTCATCACCCATCGGTGCAAATGAGAGTGGAAAGGTGATAAATAACTTACCTGTTGTTTTCTAAATGAATATTGAAAGTCTAACAATTCTTTTTGATTGTGAGTATTGAAGTATTCGAGATCTGATGAATATTGGAATTTCTTTATTCATCCACTAGATTTTGATATTGGACTTTATTATGGATTCTTATTTTACTTTTTAAATTGCAAGTTATTCTGCTGATGAATGGTTACTGTATAAGTTGGGATTCTATTTGAAATTTATACAACTTTAAATCGAATTCATAACTTTGTATTTCCAATGAAATGTTGGGTATATTTGGTGATATTATGAAAGCTTTTTTGGTGAGGAAAAGACAATATTTTCATCGTGTCAGTCTTTAAGAAAGAACCAGAATAAGTGGGAGTAAATTTCCTGTCATCAATCAGAATATCAGAACGGAAGAAGATGGAAGATAGTGAGAAATAGATTGTAAGTGATAAAGTGAACTGGATCATGTGGAGGGACAAGAAAGATGAGCAAGCAAAAAAAAAAGATCAAGTGAGATGAAAGATAACGAAAAGAGAGTGGGAACAAACTATCATCATGTTTATATACTTATCATGATGGTGAAGTATTGATCATTTCAATGAGAAAAATTAGAAGAACAGTCAAGACAGAGAGCCAAAAAAAAGTAAGAACAAGGTTTTCATGATAACCGAACCTGAGGAAATTTATAATGTTCAGTTTAAAGCTTGGTATCATTATTATCATGATCAAACAATCAACTGATAATTCTACTATTTTTTTTCCTCCATGAAATCAAATTTATCAACTACAATTCAATTCAAGTTGAAGAAAACTATCTTCAAGGTGGTACTTGCAAGTGATTGTAGACAGGGAAGGGGATGAGAAGCATAGTCTAAAGAAGATTTTCTTTCTGAATTATTCTGATAACTCTGTCAGATAAAATATCAGCTTGAGACTAATCTTAGCTAATACTTGGCTTGATGTATACTTGTCATAGACGAGGAGGTGGAAAGACAAAGAGTGCGCAAGAGAGAGAGAGAGAGAGAGAGAGAGAGAGAGAGAGAGAGAGAGAGAGAGAGAGAGAGGAACGGACAAGGATGAGAATAACGGGAGAAGGTAAAAGATGAAGAAAAATGAATTGAATGAGATAAAGAATAGAATAAAAAAAAGAATCAAATGAAGAAAAATCTAAGAAATGTTATCATATATATCAAGAAGAAGCAACGAAAGAAAATATATAAAGAATGATTAAGACTTTGAATTCTAACCCACTTTGATTTCCCACTTTCTCCGTTATTTTCATTACTCAATGAAAACTACTCTCTTTATTTTTATTACCAAGAGCAACATGATGATTATGATCTTACAGAATCTTCATCAACATTATCACAACAATAAGACAACAATGATAATACAATAACATCGATATATATTAAAAAGAAAAGTTCTGTACTGAAAAATTTCAAGGATCGAAATAAAAATCATTCCCATGAGTACCGATGATAAAAAAGTAATCTTTTAACGGGTTTAATTCTAAGTCTATTATATAATATCAATTGTTTTCCTCTTGTTTCACAATGAACCCAAATAGGAGTCACAATGATGAAAATTATATCACCTCTAACAATGGAAACAACAATGATATTGATCTTGAATAGATTGTTGTTTGTTCCATGTTATTTTAAAAAGTTCGCAGGGATGAGCAAAGATGATGCTCTTGAACAGGAATCAAAATAAAATGTTTTTTTCAATATATAACTTTCCGATGGACAAGGCTTGATGGCGAATTGAATTTAATGCTCTTTCTTTTGCCATTTTCCATTAAGAACTTTCCTTTCCAAGTTTTTTTCCCTCTGGCTCCTTTTCCCATTTTATCTTCTCACCTTTTTCTACTCACTCTTTTTATAACCTCGGTAACATCTTGGTTTGTATTTACTCACCTGATTTCACAATATTTAACATAATAATGATTCCAAGTGATAGTAAACACCGAGCACCATTATTCACTCGTTAGGATGTGCTCAATAGTTGTATATTTTTTCGCCCTCACAAATTCTGTAAAAAGCTCAATCTTACTCTGAATGAGGAAGAAACAATTTTCTTATAACTCATCTTAAGCTTGTTTGTTTTAGAAACAAATTTTTCTGGCTATAGTAATAAATGTGTTCTATGGGCCACAATCCGTTTTTTAGATGATATGAGCTGAAACATGCCATGAATGACCTCCTAGTCAGTAAATGAGCCGCTCTGATTGTTGTCACTACTTAATCAACATTTTTGACAGTTCATTGATAGTTTATTTGTTTGATATGTAGCATAATTAAATCGACTAAGAAAAGACAGAGTTCTTTTATAATATTATCTTGATTGTAATGATTAAGAGGATGTGAGGGGGTATTATATGTAGTCAGATGATGAAGTTATAATGATAATGAGAAAACAAAATACTTTGAGCTACAGACTTAGGATTATGATGGAGTGTTGTGAAGATAATGTTGATTAGATGATAATAAATGAGCTCGAGCTTGTCTGAACTTTACATCACGAAGTATAAAAAGGAATTTTTCATATTCACATTGTCCTGAACAAGAATCAGACTCATTACCATAATTAAAGAACCAAAAAACATTGCCAGATATAATAACATTAATTTTCTTATAGTTCATATCTAATTTCAATGAAACTTATGCAAATTATATCTCAAATTTTTAAAAGAATGACATGCTATAGATAAGTTCAGGTGGCAATCAAAACCACTTTGACAAGGTCTCTTCCGTCTTCTAACTTTCTTTCACTCTCTTTCTCTCATTTGTAACAAAAATAGTTCAATGTCACCTTAAAATTTGAATAGTTAATTTGTACTCTTTTACCGAGAGATAACCAATATGGACAATAATAGTAGTAATAAACTGCTGGCTTTGGCACATTCCATGATCCAAAACTCATCAGTTTTGTGTTTTCATTTTAGAATTAATTATACATTTTATTATTCATATAAAATTTTAGCCAAAATATTTTCTTATTCATTAAATGTTTACAAATTCCATTAGAGTCTATTAGCTAAGATTACGAATAAGAAACAAAATAACCACAAGCTGTGGAATCGTTTCCTTGACATTTCAACGATGAATGACTGTAACCATTTGGTGCATTGCGCTCTATAAATATTAGAATCAATCCTTCAGGCTCATGTCCAAATCCATGTTCCATGAATCAAAATACAGGGCGTTTTATTTATCCACTACGGCTATTACACTGAATATCTAAAGAACTAAAAGTCATATGAATGTCAGACTTGAACAGAGGACTGAACAGAATTGGAGCGCTCGATCCTACGATTTTAAAAGTCATTGAGGTCATTTAACGAAGGTAGCGTTCAAAGGTCGTTTTGAGGTCGTATGAAAGAGCGAATCAAAACACCTCAGATTTTATTTTGTAGTGTCTGTTATGAACTGATTAGAAGATAAACATGTTTCAATCTGAAAACACTTTAAGAGCCAAGTTACAAGACCGTGAGGTTAACTGATAACTGATGATGAGACATTAGAAAACTTCTGGAAACATCCAGAAGTTTTCTAATTCTAATTTTAATTTAACTTTTAGTTCTTTAGATATTCAGTGTAATAGCCGTAGTGGATAAATAAAACGCCCTGTATAAAGCACGACCATAATTATTGAAACGCACAGCTACCCAACGTGATCTTTCTCCATAATTTTCATCCAAGTTGATTACGTAGGTTTTAGGTTTTGTTGTTAGACGTGGTAAACGATCAATTGGATACACACCACCAAACAATGCATATTTGTTTTTAACTATTTGAAGGTAGGCTTTTTAACACTAGCCGATGCAGGACGAGACAGACTACGATTTCCATCTACTGATCATGAATTTTTTGTAAAACTATTGAATTCTTTAGGATTAGATCTTATGTAATTGATTTTTTCATATACATGAACCATCTGAAAAGAGAACAAAAAAAGTTATTAAACATTGTAACATAAACGATATTCAATGTGACAGAATAATTTAAAATTGTTAACCAATTCAAATGTTACGAATTTGTTATTTAAATGCTGACATAAAGTTTTATTAAAATCAAACACAGTAAACAACAATAAAGATGACAAAACAATACAATTAAAAGAAAGAACATGAAATTGAAAAATGTGAAAGGGAAATAGAATGAGTTGAGCCATGAGAGTGAGTCCGTATTCTAATTTAATCTTGCCAAGTCGCGTACGTTTTTTTGCAGCCAAAAAACCAATCTGAGCATATCTGCTTTCAACAGTTCTCCTCATACGCAGACACCTGATGTTTTCCATCGATAAGCCAATATTTTCGTATTTTGCCTGTTCTTATCCCAGCATATGATGATGAGGTGAAAAATACTAGATTATCAGAGATACCAAATTGATTTTCAATGCTGTAGTCAGTAGTGGGTCTTTTATTCTTATTTCTAGTAAGCTTGAATAGATCCATCTCCATAACAGCATTAGACCCGCTTTTTTCCTTTTTATTGTCGTTAATATTTGAGCCATACGACTCAACGCTGCATTCTGATGCGGTTTCATCTTCATGCATTCCTGAATTTATCTTGCGTTTTGTTTCTCTTTCTTTTATAATTTTCGGCAAATCGATGACAATTTCTACTTCATCTTGTACATTCGATTTTTTCTTGGTAACTCTTTTCACAGTTTTTTGCTTGGGAGATATGGATGTGATAATGATTGCGTCCTTTTTAATAAATAAGATAATGTGGAATTAAAAATTCACAGCAAATAAATTTTTATGTTCAAATGTAAAGACGTGGAAAGTCAAAAACTAAAACATAACAAAAAATTAAACGAAAAGGGAAAATGAACCATATTAGATTTCTGCGATTAGTTTTTTGGATTATTATCAAGATTAACAACAACTGTTCCTCCTAATATTCTTTCTTTTTTGAATGATTTCTTAAATCTGCAGGAATCTGAGGTAGACCAGACTATTCGTCTTTCGCTTAATCTGTTAAATCTAACGGTTCCATGTCCATTTCGAGCATAGTAAATAGTTTGAAGAGATGATCAAAATCAATTCTGGTGGCTACCAGTTTAACCATCAATTTGATTTGTTCTAATTCGTACCTGTATGGATTTTCTTAGCCTTCAAATTCGCTTTGCGAATGGTAATTGTCCACAGTTTTCTAATCAACCATTTTCTTTAATGATGAAATCAGGTTAAAGACTTGCATTTACATAAAGTTTTAAATGTTAATCAGAAATTCAGAAAATCATCATCAGGTAGGTTATGATTCAATGTGAGCATCTCATCAATTTCAAGTTTTTTGAAAATAATTCTTTTATTATCTTTCAATGCAATTAATAATAGGAATTATAAATATATTAGGCCAGGAATTTGGGCAAGTTGGATTTTCCTGGAAATTACATGGTGATTTGTTGGTGAGACACCCATTTGCAGTAAACTGATGAATGAAAGAATAGAAGAGAAAGAGATTATTGCACGAATTATTGCAGATGTTCCACACGTGAGTTCGCTTACGCTTACGCTAAAACACTGATTTAAAGCACTTTATTCATTTTAATTAGGAGAGAAGGGGAAATTTATCCCAGCTGAACTATTCTATTTGTTACATTGTATATTTATACTCATCTTCATCTTCATCTTCATCTTCATCTTTATCTTCATCTTCATCTTTATCTTCATCTTCATCTCCATCTTCATCTTTATTTTTAACTTTGTTTACAACTCTTTACCAGAGACGAGTTGTTGCTATGTCATTTATTTGCCAACAATGCTTATCATGTAATGACCTCAGTTGCCTTGAAACTTTTCATACAAAGTCCCACATTTCCGATATGTATCTGAATGAGGTGATGATGGTACCAAGTTTTATCTTTTTAAACTAATTGATCATCGACATCGTCTTAAAAATCTTCGTAAAATGAAGTTGAATAGCCCTGTATTAGTAGTATTTAGAATTTTGATGAGTTGACATACAGGGCTATTCAGCTATTTTACCGATTTTGTGTCATTTTCTCAGCAACTAAGAGTCAGAGACTTGAGAAGTATGAATTTGCGATACTTAATTGTTATATCAAAAGATCAAGGTCATTCAGGCCATCGGTAAAATAACACGTTTAAAGGTCATCTGAAGGTAATTCAACAAGTAGTAGTATACAGAGATACTACTTACAAGTTTTTAGGTTTCTATTAGCTTTGCTATGCTCGTTAAGGTAAATTCATTGAATAAAAGATTTTCAACAGTTGTTCAATTAAACTGTAAGAAAGAAAAACAAAATCAATGCTAGCAGGTGATGAAATGATTGAAATAAATGAATCAAATTGTTTCTTAGATCATCACCAAAAAGATGGTCATCATTTGCTTCAGAGGTGTAAACGCACAACGGCAGTTAACAAAGTAACGTGGACAATAAATCCCAGCAAATGATTTAATACCAGTCTCGCTATGAACAGTTACAGGTACTTGATAACAAGACCAGTAAATTTAAAATGAGTGTACTTTTATACTTATAAAACCGAACTAAATTTCGCTATTCGTCATAAATGAGCACAATATTTCAGATCACAAAATCATAGCCAACTTACAGATTAGATTACAGTGTCCCATTAGTAGTTAGTTCAAGTTGCTTAATAATATTGTGTATTATTTATCATTCTGTATTTATAACTTGTGATTTGAGTTAGAGTTCATATCACTAAGTTAATCTGAATTCTGCAATCATTGACAGTGAGCACTCCATTCGACTTCGATTAAATGAACTTGCCAGTTTTATCGTGAGAGTATAAAATTGAAAAGAATATTACTCCAGTTCGGGTACGTTTGAAAATGACATCATTAATGCAACTTAAAATAAAGTTAGAATCTGATGAATAAAATTGTTCATGATTAGTGGTTGTTTCAAATCATTTATCATGAAAATGAGTCAGTAGGAAGTGTATTTGTGACCATGTTATAAATGATGCGAAGGGTACTGGACAATAATATTTATTGTAACATCAATGGGCAGTAGTCCAATGGTCAATGATGATTAATTATGTACGCTTTGTAAAATGATTTGTATTGATATTGTTTCTTCTTTTACATTATGATTGCTATTATCATGATGACCATCGCCCATCAAACCGTTAATGATATGGTTA
The DNA here is from genome assembly GCF_014898815.1 of Panonychus citri. Taxonomy (NCBI): domain Eukaryota; kingdom Metazoa; phylum Arthropoda; class Arachnida; order Trombidiformes; family Tetranychidae; genus Panonychus; species Panonychus citri. Next base: position 104,616 of record NW_026515410.1, on the reverse strand, counting down.
TAAATGTTTAGCAAACACTGAACTCGATGGTATTGTTTTAATGGATTAATCTGATATTGATGAATGATAATCGTGATAATAATTACACAGTAATCAGCTTTTTTCCAATGGTGATTGACCAAAATAATGTTACATTTGTACTACTTGTAAACAAAGTATTAAATGATCATGATGATTATCATAATAAATGTTAATCATTTTGCCTTTTCATTTATCGCTACAATAAACAAATTATTACTATCAAATCATTTTGTTACTCCAATCGAAACAGAATCATTGTTGAATTGTAATGATTAGTGTGTAATAATCATAAGGTAATGGTATTGAATTGACTTTTCCATGATGAAAAAGAGTTTGATTAATATGACTTTAGCAAAATTGATGTTTTTATTGATATGGAGAAAGTTCATCAAATTGATGATTGAATTTATTTATCACATGAGAACATGAAATTCATTTTCAATTTTGATTAGTCTCCTAGCCCTTATCTTATACATCTAATTGTCTATCAATTCTTATCACTAGATAATTTTGCAATTTCATATTATCCAAGGTTCTAGACGAATCGCTTCATTGCAAATGTTTAATTTTCATGAACATGATCATATTGCAATTCAGAGGAAATCATATGAAAGGATTCACTTGACTGGTAACATTGACATTGAACTGCATCCGTTGAATATAGTGTACCATGTTTCTAATGCTAATTTAACAATAGAAAAGTTGTATTCTTGAATCTCAGATAGTAATAGAAAGATTGAAACCAGAAGAAAGTTTTTAGTTAGATATTTTCTGAATCTGAGCATTCATTGAATTCGTATCATTATCTGGATATCATTACCCATACAATTTGGGAACAATCTAGTTTTTTAAAGTTTGATAATAAGTATAATTAGTTGGTGAAATTATATTGAATAATAATTGCAACAGATTCAAAGTTGAAGTTAATCTACTTTATTATTATCTGGATGTTAATGAGCTGCTGATAATTTTTGAAACACTGGCTAATAAATGTACAAACTAATAATGTACTGACTAGATATAGATGAGAATAGAAGAAAGTTCCAAATCAGAGAAAATATCACCAAAAATCAATCTCCACTGTTTCCATTCATAATCACCATGAATATTATCTGTTTCATCCTGAGATTCACTTACTTTGTCTATCTAATATTATGAACTTTGAAATATCATGGAAACAAATATAACATTAACCAGAAACAATTTTGTATATTTATATGTATAAACCAATGATAATGATGATACTAATATTCAAGGGATATTAGCAGTTTCCTAAGTTAATCATATTACATTATCATCAAATTCAGCATTTCCATGGTAGAGATGGAAAAGGAAAATGGTAATAGTTGAAATAGTACAAAATGTTAGATATCAAAAGATATTATCTGAATAAACATTCACAACTTTTCCACCAATAATTTCGAAAAACTTTTCTACACTTGAAACATTCTCTCCAGTTGAAATCACCCTGAATATCGTTATCACTTCCAAATTATTAGCCATCTCAATCTCTCACCGAAGTCTGTTTATTATCATGAATGTCCATTCTAAAGCTATGGAAGGTGTTACACATTCAAAATGTTTAAATAAAAAAAAAGTTCTAACAGAAAATAAATGATTCTTGACCTTTTTCCTTTATCACTAACATTATCCTTTTCCTACTGATAAGTATCATCATTAATCTTTTATCATATTAATATTTACATATTTTAGGCAAACCAGCTCCTTCTGTCCACTGGTATCTAGATGAAAATTTACTGGACGATACATTTACTTCAAAAATAACGGAAGATGGCCTAATCTCAATCAACGAGCTGACCATTCTAAAACTGGGACGATCTCATACAAATAAACTTTTATCTTGTAAATCTTTCAATACTAATTTAACTCAATCAATTAACAATTCGCTAACTTTAGATATTAATTGTAAGTATTTGTAATCAAACCTTTAATTATCTCAAGATAATGTAAGCTTATCTCAATTTTGATCGTATTTCTTTTCATTCTGCTTTTAATTGCTGCTCACAATTAAATAGTATATCCTTTATACGTAAAAATCATATCAATTAAACGACCATTATCATCAAGTAAATCAACAGAGCTTCAATGTGATTCAAAGGGATCACGTCCTGGAGCCAAGATTACCTGGTATCTAAATAATAAACTGGTCACTTCATCAAGGTAAGATTATCATTAGATTGTGACAATTAAATTGATACAAAAAAAGATTAACTTTGATTATCTTGGAGACAATTAACTTTAATCTTTTACCATTAGATTGTATATTATACTGTCTAATAAAAGGAGATACTCTTATCATTAATCACATTCCAAAACAATTTACTAATCATTTAACCTAATCAATTAGCTTTTATATTAATAACACTGTTTCAAAATTGAGATAATATATCAACAACAATTTAAGACTTGTGAATGTGGATAATCAAAGTTAATTAACATTGTAACAAACAATTGTTAGATTGGTCATCGTCAACGAAACAATTAACTTAGTCTTAGGATTTTCACAATCATTTAGTAAATCAATTAACAATTAAAGCCATGAAAATGGTTAATAAAAACAGTAAGGGAGTTAATTGGTTAAGGTTTGAATGATTTACCAGTGAGGAAAAATTAAAGTATCAAGTTAATTTATATAAAGTTAATTGTAAGTGAACATTATAAATGAAAAGGTTACAAAGTTGAAAAGAGGAAAAAGTTAATTAGAAATGATAATATTTGTATATCAAATTTATTTTCGTTTAATTATTTTTCCATTTCCAATTTCAGAGAGATGAATTCGGAAACCAATGGATCAATTAGTAGCTCAAGTATATTAAAACTGGTGCCTTCCCCATCCGATAATGGAGCCTTGTTATCATGTAAAGCTGAAAATCCTCGCCTTTTAAATAGTTCAATTAAAGATGATTGGATTCTCAATATATACTGTAAGTGTTATTATTATCCTGATAAATTGATTCTATTTCCAAGTGATTATCTTTCAGTTTTGTGGTTGAAAACTTGTCAACTATCAATTGGAATGAAAAAGAAAGACTCAATTGTTAACAATCAAATCTGTAAAGTATCAAGAATTGTTTCAATTTCGGAATAAGATTTTAAAAAGTTTTTTTTCTCAAGTTGATTCTCTTTTTCAACAATTATACTCTTCTTTTTAACTTTGACCTAATTTCACCTAAATCAGATATTTAGTCTCTGATTATGATGAAAATGAACAAAATATCTTCGTCTTACCATTTGACAGCTAAACAATTTGAAAGAACTACAAGTCAATACATAATTCGAATTCATTTGATAAGACAAAATTCTCAATTACAAAGGTTAATTGTCGTTCTTCTCTTCAAAATCATTAAAATCTTCTCTTTCTCCCTTGTTCTTTTATTAGATAAGCCTAATGTTAAACTTGTCTCAAGATTAATAAATCATCAAAGTGAGATTAAAGAGAATGACGAAATTATCTTTGAATGTATTATCGACTCTAATCCAGGGATTAAAGAGATTGGGTGGACATTCAATGAAGTACCTCTTAAAGTTGATGAAAGTAAAGGTAAAGTTTTTTCTCGTATTATTGAAATCTAACTGCTAATCAACTTTGACCATTGAATCCTTATTTCAATCAGGAATAATCATTGATAATACAACACTCGTTATCAAAGTTGCTGATAAAAGTCACTCAGGTGATTATTCATGTTACGCTTTCAATATTGAAGGTAAAGGATCCAGTAACAGGGTAACCATAAAAGTTAATCGTAAGTGTTGATTTAGTTTATGACTCAATCTCTCTTTTTTTCACTTACCAGCACCTTCCCCTTGTACATAAGAATCGTTGTGAGTTCTATGAAAAAAAAGATGGAAAAAAATCTCAACTGATTCCTTGATCTTCCTCCGTGTTAATAATGTTATATGAATGAAGCTCTGATGTAAAAGATTGAACTGAATTGATTGCATGTTAGTTTTTTCCCCTTTTCTGTTTGTCTAAAAGCTTCGATATAAAACATTCTGTTCTCTTTTTTTTTCTTACGAATTTTTCCTTGAATTTTTGCTAAAAAATAGAAATTCATATTTTCTAGACTCCCTGTTGTTGATCATCATCATCATCATCATCATCATGAAGTATTTTCGATTCATATGAGAATCTGAAGACTACCGTTGAGAGAACAATATCCATCATGAGCAAAGAAATTCAATTTTGTTTTTCTTCAATAGTTTTTTACCTTGAGATTAATAGAAAACGTTTTTGTTTCGAATTTGAAAAAGAGTCAAAATAATTCACAACTATTCAAAAATCATCATCATGAATACTTAGAAACATGTTAAAAACACCAATTGAGAAACAATTCGACTGGTTAACAATGATAAGAATATAAATGTAATCGATTCCAAATCAATAGGAAGGAAGGAAAAAGTAAAAGAGAAAAAAATTATTCCATGAAATTCATTATACTCAATAATTCACTTCAACCAGAATATTCAGCTCATAAACCTGATAACAAGTTCATTCATTTCAATAGTAAATAATTTTATTGAATGATAAATTTATCAACAAGAGATTCAGAGTAATTTTCAAGAAATATTAACCATAAATATATATGATTAAGAGACTAAGATTATTGCTATTTATTTCAAATCTCAATTTCTCATGAAGCTTGAAAGCTAATTTCATTATAATCTTTATATAGACATACTTACCTATGGATTTGAATAAAATTCACCAAGGTAACATCAGAATTAATCAGTATAAAGAATCAGAGTGAAATGTTAAGGTAAATTGTTTTTCATCTTTCAAAGTGAGAGATGTAAATTCTTGAGCTAACTAAGGTTACATGGTGAGGGTGTTATCATTCACTGCTGCTGGATAGATAATATTGTTTAATAATATCATCACCATGATGATATAATATGTAACTCCTTTGAGAATGCAAATTGAGATGCTGCAGATTCAATGAACCAGGAGGGAATAGTTTAACCTTCCGGTTGGCGCCAGAATTTATTTTACCTTTAGTTAAGATTGATTACCATATTGTCTTGCATCATTCATCATCAATGAAAGATGCACAAGATGATAATGATGATGATGGAAAACAAGATAAAGATGATCACAGCGATAATTTTACTTCGCTCATTTTTTTTCTCCATTCTTCCATCACCATGAAACTTCAGTTACATTCCGGCATTTGCCTTCAGATGCCTTTTTTTCTGATCCTTACCATCACCATCATCATCATTATCAGCCAACAACATTATCATGTTTATCTTCATCAAGTCAACTTCATGTTAGATTGGAGATGAAAAAACATACTTTCGGTTGTTTCATCTAATACCATAGATTACTGAGGTTGATGATGAACAAAGTTGATGATGATATTTGGTTCATTGGGATTGAATTGTTCAAATTAACATGAAATTTCACCAGGAGCATTTATCTGTTGTAAAGTAATTTAATCGTTTGAAATGTTCATTGACCTTACCATAAGTTGAATATTTTTTGAATGCCAAGGAAAAACATTGATGCCTTATTATTATCAGCATGAATATTTTGATAACAAAAATCATATTAATCTGTTACGATTATGATAATTTGATTACAAGTTTATTAATACAAATCATGCCAATCAAATTTACTCACCCAAACTCACCCAGCTTAATCCAATTGCTCTTCACCTTTATCAACTCGATTAATATTAATCATAAACTTATGATCATGATAGATTTTGTATAACCTGAGCAATTTTTTTGTGAAATCAACAAAAAAAGTTTCGAAAACAAGTACTTGTTCATAGATCTTGGGACTTGAACTTGAGCACTAACTGATAACTGTTATTAAATTATCAGACTTCCACATATTGATAGATGATGATGATGGTTTAAACCCACGATGATACCGAAAAAAAAGTTCCAATTCCGTAATAAGGGAGAGAGAGAGAGAGGAAAAAAAAGTTAAGGGAAACATTCAATTTTTCAGAAACATAGATATTAATATATGTGTAAGTTTGACGATAAAATGTTTCAATTCTGGTTTTCAAACCAATTGGATAGATTTCTATTTTCTGTCCAATCAAATTTTCATTCTAATGAAATTGTTATCAGTCATCCATTATCATCTGATGGTCTATCACCCACCCACAAGTAATACCTTCTACTCATCTGATTCTCTCTCCCAGTGTAGTGACAATTTTCAAAAACTTCATCTTCTCAGTTAGTCTTAATGTTATTTGAACGATTTTATAAGTGAAAAGAAATGGAAACTGACAGAAATCTTCATGAGACGATGATGATGATCAGCATCATGGTTGAAGAGGAGAGAGATTTTTTCTCTTCATCCAAAAAAAGGATAGAAGCTCGGAAAAATCTTCTCTTAACATGAAATTCTGAATCAATAAGTTATACAGTTGCATTTGAAACTTCATGATGATCATCATCATCCCGATGCAATTTTTAGATATGTTCATCCGTCTTTACTTTTATAAAGTTATATAAAATTCCATTACATTTTCATCATTTTTATCATCATTATCATCTGTTGGCCTTCATGGTAAAGCTTATTGTGACAAAATTGAAAGTGAAACTATAAAATTATGATGATTTTGTTGGAGAAAGACTAGATAATGATATAAACACAAAAATTGAAATGTATGTAGTCAATAATGGGATAGTTAATATTGTAAATTGATTAGCATACATTGACATTGTTTGAACGTTTAAAATCATACTAAAAGTGATGAGATAGTAGTTTATTCATGATCAATATGAAACGGCGAGCATATTATTATACTTACAAGTTAGTTAGTTAGGGCTTTTGTAGCACTAATATCTGGAAATGCTAGAGCCTCTATCAACTCATACATGTATTTCTTGTCGACTAACATCTAACCTATTTGGATAAAAGGTTGGACTCTGGTTTGATTTTGATATGATTTTTCTCGAAAACGATTGATAGATTATCATAGGCCAGACTTTCACTAATAATTAGACAAGAATTATCCATATAAAGCCAGAGTCCAACTTTTTTCCGAATAGGTTACAACTTTCCGTATAAAAGATGTCTTCCCTAACCCTTTTTGTCAGATCTTCCATCTCAATGTGTTTTTACCTGGATGATGGAGGACAAGAGGTCATAGGTTTATTAACGAGTTGATTTTTTTTTGACCATGCATCGGGCAACAGCACATAGATTATAGTCACGATTTATCTATCCATAGTCTTAAAATTGGAAATTTTTACCAAGTTCAATAACATTTGTGGAAGTTTACTCAAAGCATCTTCTTTGAAAGCTTAAATTTTATCAAATTTTGAAAGGGTTGTGCTATTATTAGTAATCATTTCAAGAAACACTAGTTTCTTGGTTTGCTACTGCCTGAGGTTTGAGTGATAACTCCGCGTCGTTTTGATGTAAATGATACAACTTATGATCCTTTTTTGGATGATATGCTTGATTGCTTCATATTTCATGCCAACATCTCAAAGTGATTATGGTAATTTAATCATAATCCATTAGCTAGAGTTAATGATAAGTTCATTTTCACCAGTCGGCCAAAAAAAGATATTAGTGGCAATGAATTTGGAAACTAAATAATGAAGAAAAAACTAAATGAGATAAATTATATTTCATCTTGATAATATTATCCTGATAATACATGAAGATTCTCCTCTTCCATTGTTTTTCTCACTTTGCTTATTACAATTATCAGTCGATATTATAAATAAAAGACAAGTTCGTGATTTTTTCTCGATTCTAGATTGAAGCCATTAACTTTATCGTCAAACAGAAACAATGTAATCATGTTTAATACCAAGAAAATATTCAAAAAGAAAAAAGTTATAAGATAAAGTAAGAATGGAAAAAATTTAGAATGCATGTTGCTAATGGAAAAGAGAAGAAAGCAAAAACTGATAAAATTCGAAATTCGCAACAATTCCACCAAGGAAAACTGATCCTCCCAATTTCATCTGCTGTAATAATTTCCCTTCTGCTCTTCATCTGAGTTCATGTTGATAATCAAAGAAGATATTGACTGAATAAGACAAAAAGCTCAATAGTCAGAGAAAAAGATTCCAAGATAATCAATGAATCACCGAGACTCATTTTGATGATGTTTATCATTCATGTAAAAACGAACAGAACATTTTTTTGTTCTTTATTCAAGAGCTGATCGAAAATACTGGATGAGGGAAAGAAAAAAAAAGAAAAACAAAGTAACATATTCAACTAAATGGATGATGACACAGTCAATGAAATGATATCATGAAAAATGTTCATGTAAAAGTTCATGACAACAAGTTGAATCTCATGGTTTTCTCAATGATGTTGGAGAAGAAAAAAAAATTCAATCCATTCTGATAAATAATCATTGACATGATATGAACAGAAGATGATGACGAACGCCCATAACTCATATTTCACTTTAATTTTCTATCTCTTTTTATTGTTGCTTTGTTTTTATCTTCATAATCTTCATCATTTTCATCCGACATCCACTCCCTCTCCTCGGGTTATAAATAATAGTGATAATAAAAATAAGGTTATTCTAGTGTGTATTATAAGTGAAAGTACATATTCTGACCAAATAGAAATATATATAAATATTTTTCTCTTTCTTTCTTTTTATTATCTATCCTCATCTTCATGATGATGATGATGATGATGATGATGCTATTGCGTGAGCACCATGGATATTGTCTGGAACTGTCGTTATTATAAATATTGTATATGTAATAACCTTCTCAATCTTGTCGAAGAGATTTTTAGTCTGAAATGAGAAGAGGAAAGTTGGATGTTGGATTGAGGGTTTATATATATATTTTTTTTTTCACTCTGAAAGATGATGAGGATCAGAAGAGAAACAATGAGATTCTGAATATAAGAGAAACAATGAAGGAGAAGAAAAAAACAATGCTGATGAAGATGGAGAAGGAGAGAAAATCTATTATAAGAATTGAAGGGAGGGAAAACATGATACAAAATGAAGATGAGATAAAACTACAGTGGATATACATTTTTCATGGATTGAAGATGAAGACATGTAAAAGATTATGAAGATAATGGTAAAGATAAAGATGAAGAAGGAGCCAAGCTTGAGGATAGAATAGAGTGAAGTGGATGATGATGTTGGCGATGATTTAGTTGAGGTGAAGGGAATGATAATAGTTTCTTGATTTAGATAAATGTAATAAGAGCTAAAGGGGAAAAAAATATCTAGTTGTCATTAGTTTGGAGTTATTCATTCCACTGAAACATTTTCTCATTTGGTGGTTATCATGTTTTTCCTTCACTATGATGCTGATGATGATGAAGCGACAAAAGAATAGTAATAAAAAAAGTATCGATCACTACAAGTGAGAAAAAAAAATCTATCGTTGTGTCAGTCTATCATAAATCTAATCATTGAGAGCTTTTAGAGTTGGTGAAAATTTTGGTCGGGAATTGGACTTTTGAGGCCACTTTGAGAGAATAAGGAAATTTCTAGTCTCAGCTATACATTCAATTTAGTTAACAGTTTCAAATTAACAAAAGTTCTGTGAATAGTTTTGTAAAAATACATGAAAATGCGAGTTGATTAAGTGAATCAATTAAATTGCCATAAAATCCTGAATCGCAAACATTTTATCCTGAAATTATAATCTAGTTGAAAGATTAACTCATCATTGAATCGAGAATGTAAAAGATCAGATTCATCTCTGGTTTCCACTTTGATGATCATCATGGATTCATCTCAAATTGAAACCATTTAAATGGTTAAACACTGAAACAAAGGTGTAAACAATAATCAGTTTTCATCGGTGTGTCAATTACATGTTAATTTTCAATCGATATTGAGAGAGAACAGTAATAGAAGTTGAAAACTAATCAAATGAAAAGAGTGTAAATCTCAAATTCCCTGATATTTTAAAAGTTATTTCACCATAAAGTCAAAGTTCCAATCTCATTAGATCACATTATCATTGCAATCGAAACTCAATATCTGCAACATGACTCGAGTTTTTTTCCTCTTCTGAATTCACCATCACAGTTAGTTAATCAACAATCAGTCAATCAAATGGGTTCAATGAATTTTTCGTGGTTCTATTCAATTGTTAGCAAAAAAAAACCAAAAAAACTTCAAATGAATAAATTTTCACAAGAGGAAAGATTAGAACTTCTCTTTCTCTCTCTCCACCAACACCAAACTCGATAAGTTACTCGTGAAGAGAAACAAATTGTGTGTTTTTACAATATCATTAATTTTATTCAGTGTCTTTGATAGTAATCGACTCTATCTATAAGATTATTATCATCTTCCCTCAACTAATCACAATCAACAACCAATGAACTAATCATTTGAAACATTCAGTTTGACTTTGATTAATATTGTTGATATACAAAAGGAGTAAACAACAACAATAATTTAAAGGGTTGCATCCATTTAATGGTTAATGCAAAAAGTCAATTGCTAATGATCATGTAAATTGTACTGTTAATAACAGTTGACTCAACAAATTACTGATAATTGAAGAAATAGAATAAGCAATTAAAACTGCTTCTCCATTATCATATGTTAATTATCAACAATCTAAATTTAATTATCATTAGACAACTATTTCGAGTTGATAATTAAATTTCTCGAAAACCAAGTGGCAAGGATAAAAAAATATCCAAAGAAAATGTTGAAGAAAAATATTATCATTATGATTATTGAGAAAAGAAAATAATTTAATTGAAGTAAATAATAATCATCTTTCAGACTTTCAATTAATACGATCCATCAAGTTTCAACTCCCTTTTCATGATAATTTTTCTCATTCCCAATGAAACAAATGCTACTAATTAAAATACGATCTCATTTTCCAACTTCCAACTTAACTCGATAACCATATCAATCCATTTACCTAATTGTAATATCATCTCTCTCTCTCTCTCTCTCTCTCATTCATACATGCGATTGTTTAAAATTTCCCTCTGCCAATTTCCAACGTCACTTGATTATCATGATAATTATTAAAATGAAATTATCATTAATATTTAATATAATTTCAAGTATTCTCAATATATGGAAATGTTAATTATTATAATTAGTGGGTAGGCTGATGTGGTGTCTGTTGATTAACTAATTGAATTTAACATTCTACCTTTGAAATTGTTTTATCATAAATTTAATTCAATTAAAGTTCAGGAATCCAATTGATGAAGTAAAAAAATTCACTTCTAATGTTTACTATTTAATCTAATTGTTTTTTATGTTTTAACAATTAATAGATAGAATTCAAGTTATTTATCAAACAAAGATAGAGAATTAATTTAATCATTAGCAATTAGTAATACTGATAAAATTGTACCTAATATAATAATACAATCACCAAATCGACAAACAACTAATTATTCAATTTACATTACTATTAATGAGTTACAGTCATTTATCTGAATAACTAATTGTCTCATCATTTCCGTTTCCGATTGTTATGAATTTTTTTGTTCGACTGTTGTTTTCAATTTATATCAGAATTTCCTGAAGAATCTCCTCTCTCTCTCTCTCTCTCTCTCTCTCTCTCTCTCTCTCTCTCTCTCTTTCTTTCTTTCTTCTTTCTTCTTTCTTTCTTTCTTTCTTTCTTTCTTTCTTTCTTTCTTTCTTTCTTCCTTTCTTTCTTTCTCAATGAGAATAAAATTCATGGTGATTAATATGAATAGGGTCAAATGTCCAAAGTTTTACACTTCGTAGGTGGATATTAGTTAACATGGGAGATAAAAGTTCTAAGGGTATTCATGATCATTCATCGTTATATCGGTAAACTATTGTATGCTTTTGTTGTTACCTGTTGTGTAACAGAGATTGAACTTTTTTTTGTTCGTATGTATTTTGATAAGTTAAGAATACCCTTAGGTCATTTATTGGATGAGCTTTTTCCATTGACAAAAAGTAATACCGGTAGAAGGGTAAGGTGAGGAAAATGAATAAAATCAATACCATGAATTGATACCATTGATAAACCTTTAGGGTAAATTTACATCATGATTGAACTGAAAGGTTAGATAATGAATAAATTGATACAGATTGAATTTGGTGTATCACCTTAAGGGCATCAGGTAAATATTCAGATTTTGAGATAACAGTTTTTGTTTTTTTCTCTTCTTCCATAAAATAGCCACATGATAATAATCAGTGAGAGACAATGAACTTATTGATGCATCAATCATCAATTCTGTCAACATGAAATTGCAGCATGAAATCAATGGGTAAATTCATCATGTATCTTAAGCATTTGTTGGATTCAAAGGGAAAATAAAGATTCTTTGTTCATATTCAAAGAATGTGTTATTGATCTCGACCCCATTCAGGAAAAGTGTCACCTCTGATATGGACACAGTATTGAACTTTAACCTCATTCCCTGAAAATTGAATACTCAATTCACTTGGTGAAAAAAAAAGATTATCATGTTACTCATTATAATTTACATTGTTTATCATTAACGAAAGGCTGTTCATTGTATCATTTAGCTACGAATGTTATAAATACATGAAATTTGATAAGATATATAATAACAGTGATAATATTCATGACAAGGATTAAGATAATGACTCATAAGCTATTAATGATTCAGCATCAATGAAAACTTTTCATGGTACTTCATGTGGTTTTCTTGGCAATAATAAAACTTTCCCTTGTGATACTAATTCGCTTTTTGTATTTTGATTTAAATACATCATGAAGATAAAGGTTAAAACAATGATAACATGGAAACTAAATGTTCTGATGACATTATTATGATTACAGTTTTTATTGCTTAAAATTCAAACAATAAACTGATTGGATTAAATTTGTTTGTATTTTTAATCAGCTTCATGTATCCATGGTGTTCATTCAATATCCAACCTTTCGTTGAACTCATGGCAAGAGTCATACTCTCTGCATACTTAAGGCTTAAAGTCATAGTAACATAAATTTATAAGATATATGTAAGATAACCATGATCACCATGATGATGATGATGATGATAAAAATATGAACTTTTCATGAAGATAATCATGAGTAATCTCATTTTTTACATTTCATTTAGTTTAACTCATCAAAAACTTTTGTCACGTTTTCGGTTTTGTTTTTTTCTTTCACTAAGAATAGTTTTATTTGTTTCAACGATACTCTTTCCCTCTTGAAGCTTTAGATGAACTTATCTGAAATCATGAATTTGGGTGCGTTATCTACTCATATTTTCACAGTGTGTCAATAAAATGGCTTCATAAATATTCACCCAGTTTTTTTCCTACACCGATGGTTACCTAATTTTACCCATGAAATTGAAAACAAACTAAAAAGTGCAAACCATAGTTATCATAACGTTTCAAAGTTTACAGAATCATTTTCAAGTATATTATTATCATGGTCGTATTATTATTATTCTTATATATTATTGAATGGAAATGGTTGCATGAAACTTTGAATAAAGTTGATGATTGTCATGTAAGCCTTTATGATGTAAGAAAACTTCAAGGTGAGAATTGTGTTTACTTACAAATGAAAAATGATACAATTGTTACACACTATCAATATATATGAGCTCACTATGAATGAATTTATTCAAATTCCAATGGTTCATGATGATTTTTCATGATAGATTTTACCGATATTTATGTGGAAAATATTAAATCATATCAACAAAGAGGTGATGAAAACCATTGAGTCAACATTTTTCACTTCTATTCCCATGTCTTGGTCAGTAAATGTTTCAAAAGTGATGAATATATTGAATTGTAATGAACAATATCACTATTAATATTATGAGAAAACGTTCAATGTTGGTTATATGATTAACTAGTGTTTACTTTTCCATACTTTTTTTGAAACTTTTTTTAATCATTTTTTGGGTTGAAAAAAAAATTGATCGTTAGTTTTGTATATTTGCAGATTCTCCGGTTTGTGTTAAAGATCAAAAATCGATTTATATCGTTGGCTTAGGTGAGACTATTCGAGTTTCCTGTTCCATTGAAGCTGAGCCCGGTGTTACTGAAATCATTTGGAAAATAAATGATACTCAACTTGAGAAAGTTTATCCCAGCTCAGAATCTTCATCATCCAAACCTTCATTATCATCTCTATTTTTAAGTGATCTACTTTACTCACCAAGACGATTAGATGATTATGGTACTTTGATATGTTCTGCTCGTAATAAAATCGGAATCATTAATAATCCATGTCAATTTATCGTAATGCCTGCAGGTATGTTTCACTCTAGTAATAAATTCTGACTAAAAATATTTCGAAATTCAGATGATTCTTTCCATGCTTAAGATTTGGTTTAGCTTTTTATTTCAAACTCTAATAATTCTAATGATGATAATTAATGATATAAATTCTTGTGTACTTTTATACTTTAGGTCGCCCTGAGCGTATGACTGAGTGTCTTGTCAGTAATCAAACTGGCGAATCATTGACAGTCTCATGTACCCCTGGACATAATGGTGGACTCAATCAAACATTTTACTTACAAGTTTATGACTATCGCAGGGAAAAGCTGCTCTTTAATTTGACTTCAATTTATGCACCAAATTTTCTTGTCAACGGACTAACGGCTGGATCAAATTACATATTCGATGTGTACTCGTCCAATCCTAGAGGTTCTTCTAATACAACTACACTTGTTGCTCAAACGCTTCCCATTCAAAAGCACAAACTTGGTAAAAATTCATTAACCAAATTATCGAAATATATTTTAAACCTTTCAATTTTGTACTAATTTAGCTAAACAATTTATCTTATTTATCTTTAGGAACAGCCGATAATTTAACTGAGAAAAAATTGGATCCCTATCTTGTCGTGTTCTCAGCGCTCATCTTAACAATTACCTTGGTGGCCATTATTATTATACTGATAATAAGAATTCGTAATCATGAAGATAAAGTTGACCCTAAAAAGAAGCTTAAAACTATTGAGTAAGAAACTTTGTGCTTTCTCAATTTAAGAATAGGTATTGACTTATTGATATTTCTCAACTATTTTCATGTTTCAGACCAACTAAAAGCTCGACAATCAAGGACCCGATGTTATTAATTCAACTCGTTACAATAAATTCACCATATCGACTCAATCCTCTAATTTACGAGACCCTAATTTTTCAGTTGGATCGGTCAGTTCGGAAGAGCCAAACATCGATGCAACTACGAATACAATAGTTAGTGATAATATTAAGGTGAACATTTTGTTCATCAAAACATTACACAAGTAATAATATGATAAACAATCACAAAACAATCAATTGTAGATACGATAAGAAATTCAATGAAAATGCATTAACGTTCACCTCACTCAATAATATCAACAATTCAAATGTTAAAGGTGAAATTTTAACAGCTAATTATCCAAATGAATTCAATGATATAACGGTGATCAAAGGCGATCATGTTGATGAATCAATGTCATTGAACAGTGATTATCAAATATCTGCCACAGATGAGGCCAACAAGGTAAATGTCCAATTTTCAAACTTTTCATGCTCAGGTTCGCATTTTTCTAACTTACAACTAACTCTTTCTTCATTTTATTTTACTGTCCAGTGCATTGTACAATACATACCATTTGACGAAAGTCTTAATAGAACATTGGAAGCTATATCAAAGTTGAAATTAGAACCAAATTATCCTGCAAAAAGAGCGGTAAATATGTTCGAATGGCGAAATTTTCGGTTTTTAAGGTTCGGATTCGATGGACTTGATTTAACTTTTATTTCATTTATTAATAGATACAAAAGGAATACTCTGAAATGATGATGAATATACTTTTTCAACGCCTGTTTGATGAATTACTATCACTGTTCATAATTACTATTATGTTGTGCTCTCGACAGACAATTTACATTTTAGCTCAAATTAACAATCCAAAGTGCTTGACCCAACGACCATATACACATTTTGTCGATCAACAACTCAAAAATTATACATTGATACTGTTTTGACCTATCATCAACTATTATTTTCAATTTATTTTATATTAAAATTAAACGATTGTAAAGAGATAGCAATAATAACCAAAAATTTTATAAAAAATTTGCTCATTTTTATATTTTTCTGTATTTAATTCGTTTCATGAGAATAATAATATAGTGTAATGAATTTTACACTAGCGAATCATTTAGCTCCATCTCTTGTAACAAATGAACACCAATTTACAACTTTATGTTTTCGAGCCAAGAGTGAAGGAAAATGTATATATGTATTGAGATTATCATGGGATGACATATACATCCCATGGTGCTTTAAGTGAAGAAGAGGGGTTCACTAATTTTATAATCTTAGTTTTCATGAGATTCATTTATTAGAGTGGAAAAAGTTCCCTGTCTCTCAAGAGGATGATAAAGATCCTTAAGTTTGTTCAACCGGACTGCTAATTTAGTAAGTTGGAATAATTGGCCTGAAGAAGCTCGGGTGTCTTGGCGCAGTTCAATTAAAACGCGTTTTGATTATCGGGTTATCATTCACGTGGAATCCAGAATACGATCTCTTATGCAAGGCTATTCAGCTATTTTTGGCGAGGTTTTTTGAGATCTTCTCAGCAACTAAGAGTCAAGAGACTCTAGACTTGAATGGTATGAGTTTGAACGATATTCAATTGTGATATCAAAGATCAAGGTCATTCAGGTCACTGGTAAAATAACGCATTTCAACGTCAAGGTGAAAACTGTCGGAGGTTTCTTATTGTTTATCTTTATTGTTTTCTTGATTGTTTCGTATGGACCATCTATTTGATATTTTATCGAGTGTTGTCAAACCTCGACAATGTATTAGGGTTAATTTTATCTTCAGATTACATTACTAGTGCATTGTATCTATTTTAGTTGTATCTACTCGTCAGTATATTGGTGATCCGATTGTATTACTACTGAAGGCATACCTGCTAACTTACTCGGTACTTTCTGATGGATTATTGCTACTTTCTTAATTGACGAATCATGGTCTGATAAGGTTGACGATATTGTTCCTGATCCTAGTGTTTACGAAACATCCGAGGGGAAGAAAAAGATTTATCATGCATATTATCAGTGGGTTTTCTTCATTCTATTGTTCCAAATGTTTTTGACCCAAACCAGTACCGGTATATAACGAATACAAAAACTGACATGTTGGCAGATTCAATGCGCACTCTAAACGCAGGTGGGTGGAGTCAGAAAGTTTGAAAAATTTACATCGTTCTGTTTTATTTACCGTTATTTGACCTTTGTGAATAATCTTTTATCTAGTTCAAAAATGTCACGCATCAATTTATCACCATTTGTCGCTGCCCGTATTGCCTCAGTATTTTATCGTTTAATTTTAATGGTTTCAATAGATCAGCGGGAAGCGGCCAGATCATTGATCGTTGAAACATGTGCTATGTTATTCTATTGATTTGAACAGGACACTATGGCCAAAAGACGATTATTCTTGAACGCAGCTAATGGGCAAAGGTTAGTCCCGTTAAGACAAAATGGTTCAGATGGCGAAGTTCACAATGGCACAGTGTCTTCAACTAATGACCCAGTTAATCCTTTACCTCAAGCTGGATCTTCAGCATCTAGTGGTGATGATAATGATGAACCATAATCTATCAATTAAAATTAATAATCAATCAAACAAAAAATTCTCCATTAAATTACCTTTCGAATGATGTGTCATGATGATACTAGTTGGTCTGATTAAATCATCGAAAATTATCTATTTATTGATGTGTCGCATGGGGTGTATGACTGCGCTATCTTGTGTACTTTCACTATTACTATGTAAAACTTTTATTTATTTTTCCATGTCCTCATAATGACTGAAAATCAGCCATTTTATTTTGAAGAGGAGAAAACCTCTCCTCAATTTTGTATCATCTTAATAATTACCAAAGTAGTTATAAAATCTCCGCTTCTGAGCCACTCTACAGCAAGAAGAAAAAGAACAATACATTACACATAAAAAAGTTGCTGACTATGAAGGGGATTATTGAAATAAGCATCCGTTTGTTTTGTAACGAAAATATTGTGGAGCCTTTTACACTAAAGGAATAAATATATACAGACATCTTAGAGGAAACAAGAATGCTGCAAAGCAATTCAGAAGTTTCTGTCAAAAAAGGATACAAATAGACAATCTAAGTGCCAACCAAGTTAATAATGTACCACGACGAGACCCATGGGCAAGATTTGCTATTTTGGATCAATTCATACCTTAGCCGCGAAAATTCCACATTCTATTGTGAATGAATTTAAAAAGTATTGTACAAAAAATATGTTATTTAAAAACGCTAGATTCATTAATCCTAACCAATAACCATGTCATAGGCTTACTAATATTGGTGAAAATTTGCAATTTTTTATTTTTATTCTTTTATCTGTACTCATTTTATTTTTATTCTTTTTATTTTGTACCCATTTTATTTGTATTCTCTTCATTATTTTCTCGTTTCGATTTTCTACTTATTTTAGTTACTTTGATGCTTTTTGCTGATTCAATTTGTTTTCTCTTTATTTCTTTTTATCTGTTATATTTTCACCAATTTTATATCATTAAACGTTGTGCTCAATTACTTTCAATATCATCATTATTATTATTTATTCATCATTTTTTTCTTCTTTTCTTTTCAGATGTCTTACAAGGCGAACACCTCAACGTGGTGTAGGGTTGATGCTTATTTAAAGCCACTAAGTTAACCAATTTTATCTTTGAATTTATCAATGAATTATTACTTTAAGTACACAAGATTATCTATAGTATTCTGAATTCTTAAATTGGTCCTCAGGCTATAATCATGATTAATTTTAATTGTATCAAGATTTGAAATTGATCTTTTCCTTTCCTTTTTTTATAATTCCTTAATTATTTCCTTAGGATAGTATTAAAAGTTTGTCTTAAAAAGAGTTTAAATGTATATAATTTATATGCTCCGGACAAAGATTGGTAATAAAGATTAGATGATGAAATTAAATAAAGAAAAGAGTGCATTATCGTTTTCCTTCACTTTGCTATTACCATTCTCTTATCTATCTTCAACGTATATTAAAGCTTTGAAATGGCGCGTTTTTTTCTAATCTTTTTATCTTTATTTTATTAACATCTTTTTTTCTTTTTCTTTTTTCATAGTACTCCTCATATAAAACAATACATATAAACGATGATACTTTCTGTTGCTCGTTATAACCATGTGGATTTACATGCAATGTATCGTGCTTCTTATCATATTACGATTCAATTAAAAGACTGGGATTACAACTTGAAACCAACCGAAAAGATGAATTAAAAGTATTTTTTAGAGACCACATTTTGAATTTATTAATATTGCATTAATCAAGATTGAATTGTATTAATTTTATTGCCAAATATCTTATTTAACAATCACGTCATCCTTGAGTTATAGTGAAAAATCCTTCAAAAACTACAGAGCTATTCAGCTATTTTCGCCGATGTTTTTTTTGCGATTTTATCAGCAACTAACAAACATTGTAAGAGTCAAAGAGACTCGAGACTTGCTTGATATGAGTTTGAGCGATACTCCATTGTCATATCAAAGGATCAAGGTCATTCGTTCATTGGTGAAATAACGCGTTTCAAGGTCATCTGAAGGTGATTCAACAACGAAGAATATTCATTCATACTGCTGACAAGTTTTGAGGTTTCTATGAGCTTTGCTTTGCACGTTAAGATAAATTAATTGAATAGAATACCGTCTCCTTCAATATCCAAAGCTTATGTTTAAATGCTAATGCTAAAATGTGTCAAGTCAAATATCATTGACCCAAATCACTATGTTTGGATTTATCAACAAGTTTTCGCTGGGATAGATTGTTCAGATTTATTGCCCAAATTGGAAATTACTAAGTTTAAATCAATTCAACAAATTCAAGATGGTCATTCTAAGTGGATGATTTTCTCATTAATCTTAATTTCATTTATTTTGATCTATCTCTTAATTCGTCTTTGCAAGACAATTCAATTTCGTTTGCCCTATACAAGACCTAGATTAACTCAATCAGATTTCATCAATGAAGAAGTTGAAATGAAAGAGCATAATCCTGAAATACCTAAAACCAATAAAGATATAAAAGGAATATTGATACCAAATTAACACAAAAATAAGGATCAAATTTATATCTAATTTACCCTCTTCCTCATTAACACCTTCATCACTTCCATCAACATCATCACCCTCATCACCATCACCATCATCATCTTCAGTTAATTATTCATTTTAATGATATTTTAATAACAAATAATTTTATTTTTCCCCCTATTTACTGTTTAGAAAATGCATAATTAAAATCAGTTATCTTTCGCTTAATACAAATTACGTAAGACGATACCACAAAATGCTACTGTAAAAGAAAAACAGAGTAATTAACCAAAAGGTTAATTACTCTGGTGACATTATAAAAAAGATTGAAATTTTAGATTATTTGCTGAGTCTTTTATGATAACCATAAAAGTTATCATCCTCATCACTCTTTCTATTTCTTTCTTCCTATTCCTTTCTCTCCTTTCTCCTCGGGTATATAAGAAAACCCGAGAGAAAGGAGAATCATCATCAGTTCCTAACTAACCCTTTAAGAGAACGGAATAGTCTCAGTGTTGAGACTTACCTTCTCTTTCTCTCTTTCTCTCTCTCTCTCTCTCTCTCTTCCCATTACATTGTAATTGAATTATATATGTTAAACAATTTGTCTAAGTGTAATAGCAAGTAAATAAACAAGAAAATAACTACTTCAACCAGTGAATTCATATCCCAATTATCGGCTTTCGTTTACATGGAGCCCACGATGAGGATGGGAATGTAAGATCACGTCTCCAGTGGAAGAGTCTCACCAAGGAAGTCAAGTCCATTTAACGGTAAAACGTTTCAAATCCTTCTTTCCAGAGTCTCTTTCCTCTCAACCTTACCGATTCAATTATATATCTCAGTGTTGAGATTCTAATTGAAATTTCTTCTCAATTAACCTTCAATCAATTTTATATCTCAGTGTTGAGATTCTAATTGAATTTCCCTCCATATTCTTGCTTTCAATCAATTATATATCTCAGTGTTGAGATTCTAATTGAAATTTCTTCTCAATTAACCTTCAATCAATTATATATCTCAGTGTTGAGATTCTAATTGAATTTCCCTCCATATTCTTGCTTTCAATCAATTATATATCTCAGTGTTGAGATTCTAATTGAAATTTCTTCTCAATTAACCTTCAATTGAAAACAACCGAGACCTTGATTAATTACACCTTTCTTAAGCTATCATTTCCAGTCTTCCAAACAAGATTAAAAGAATGAATGAATCAACACCCTCAACTAGCCAAACAAATGTTAACTCTATCCATGTCCCGAATCTTCCAATGAATTTTCTACCATTCACTGGAGACGATGGGTCAGACATCATTGAGTGGATCAATAGATTCGAAACATTAGCCGAATCAATCGGTATGACTCAAATCGACATGTTCAGGGCTCTACCAATTCACCTTCAAGGCAGTGCAAGAAAATGGTATAATTTCATATCAGGCAGGTTCGGTCCGAGTGAAAAACCTTCTAATTACTTACAGCTAAGAACCAAACTGATTCAGGGTCTGTGTTCAGCCGATTACCGAGCTCACCTTTCTCAACGATTGTCCAAGTTAAGACAAAAACCAGGTCAACCCTCAGCTAATTTCATTTACGAGATACTAGATCTTTGCCAAAAGATAGACGAGAAAATGCCTGAGACAGTCATTGTAGGAATGATTAGAGAAAAATTATTACCATCTATTTACTATGGAATTGCATTACAAAATCCAAAATCAATTAATGATCACATCGAAGCCAGTAGAGTCGCAGATCGAGCCAATTTCTCTAACCCCATCAGTCAGATTTTACCAGCATCCCCAGATTCTCACCTCATAGAATCAATCAAGACAATGCAACAAACAATCAATCAATTATCAGAAAAATTGAATAGAATCCCTGATGATCGTCCAAGAGAAATTTGTGGTTATTGTAATAAGAGAAACCATAATGAGAAAGATTGTAGGAAAAAGGCCAGAGACCTACAACTAGGTTCCCTCCAGTCTCACTCGTATCCAACTCAACCAAATTTTCCCAATCTCCAATTTCCACCGTATCAACATCAAAGTCAGAACCAACAGCCATTCAACCCAAACTTTAATCAGCAATTCAACCCTCTTGATCGTAACATGAATCAGAATAACCAACAAACCGCAAAACCAGAAAATTCAGATAATTGGCGAAACAAAGATTCAACCAATAAGACCACCTCTCAGGATCTGAGAAATATAGTTAAACAATCACCAAATAGAACCTTTGTGAAAACCATAACCACCGATCAGTATGACCAACACCTCGAAGTAGAAACCGAAGAGAAGCCAAAAGTTCAATTGGTCTGTTCAATTAATTCCCAGAACTTAATCTACAAAGAAGTAAAAATCAATAATCTAAAGACCGATGCAATGTTAGACACAGGGTCCGAATTAACCCTAATCACCGAGAGATTTGCTAACCAATTAAACCTCAAACAGGAAACTTACACCGGTCCCACCCCGTTTGCAGCAAACGGTAAACCACTAAGAGTACTAGGTGAAACATTAGTTAATCTAAGAATTAGTGATGGCAAATCTGCCCTGTTAATTAAAACTAACATCCAAATCGTCGAGAATCTGCCAAAAAAGTTTAACCTCTTAATCGGTCAGGATGTTTTATCCAAAGCCAAAATCAGCATCAATTGTCAGACAGGCAAGATTAAGATAGCCGAAGACAAACCCCAGGTCATGATAGTAACATCAGAATCAGAATCAGAACCAGAATCAGAATCAGAATCAGAATCAGAATCAGAATCAGAATCAGAATCAGAATCAGAGTCAGAATCTACAACAGAATCAGGTTCAGAATTAACTCTCACTGATGCCGAAACTGAATCTGAAGATGACTATTATCAATATCATTCTTGTTGTGGACTTACGATCGAATCGTCCAAAATACAATTAGATATAGATGAAGAATTACCTGAGTCAGCGCGAACCCAACTGAATAACCTGGCAGGTGAATATCGTAAAGTATTCGCCATCGATCAAAGTGAACTCGGGAAGACCAATTTGTTTACTCATAAGATAGAAACCGGTGACCACAGTCCAATAGCACAGGTCCCGTATCAACAAAGTGCCGCCAAACGAGAAATAACCAAACAAATAATCAGTGAACTCATCAATGATAATATAATCGTCGAATCCTGTTCACCATGGAGCTCACCAGTCGTCCTCGTAAGCAAGAAGACCCAAGATTGGCGATTATGTGTGGATTACCGAAAGTTAAATGCTATCACCGTTAAAGATGCTTATCCGATCCCCGATATAAACACCTCATTAGATTCCCTACAAGGAGCACAATTCTTCAGTCTACTTGACTTACGAAGCGGGTACCACCAGGTCGAACTTAGACCCGAAGATCAACAAAAAACGTCTTTTATCACCTCCTTTGGAATGTACGAATATCGAACAATGCCGTTTGGACTTTGCAATGCACCAGCGACGTTTCAAAGATTAATGGATGTTTGTCTCGCGGGACTTAAATATAATTCATGTCTCGTATACATCGACGACATCATCATTTTCAGTAAAACAATCGATGAACATTTGGTCCGCCTGAAGGCCGTTTTTACTCGGCTACTGGCCGCTGGTTTAACTTTAAAACCTGAAAAATGTCATTTTTTTAAAAGAAAAATACTGTATTTGGGACACATCATAAGTGCCGCTGGTCAAGAACCCGATCCAGAAAAACTGAGGGCCATAGAAAAATTCCCATCACCAAGAAACCTCAAAGATGTACGATCTTTCGTAGCTCTATGCTCGTACTATCGAAAATTCATCCTGGATTTCGCAAAAATAGCGAGGCCGTTAACTCAATTAACCCGAAAAGAAACACCATTTGTTTGGGAGACTGAACAAATCGATGCCTTCGACAAATTAAAGGCTAAACTTTGTTCAGCCCCAGTCCTCGAACACTTTGATCCATCGCTCGCTACCCAATTAAGGACCGATGCATCTGACGTTGGCCTAGGTGGAATTATACTACAACAACACGACGGTAAATGGAAACCCGTAGCTTTCGCCAGCCGTCAACTTAGAGGAGCCGAATTAAATTACCCGATTTCCGACAAAGAATGCCTCGCCATCATTTATGCATTCGAAAAGTTTCGACATTATCTGGACGGCATCAAATTTGAAATCGTAACAGACAATTGCGCTCTCTGTTTCTTACGTTCAAAATCGAAACTACCACCTCGCCTCATGAGATACACCCTCATTCTTCAATCATTTGATTTCGAAATCAAATATAAATCAGGAAAAATCCATGAAGACGCCGACTGTTTAAGCCGGTATCCTACCTTCGACTCAACCTTTAACGCCGAAAGTTACGACCAAGGAGACGAAATCTTTACCCTTCCGATAATTAAAACGAACGAATTGGAATATTATTTACTGGATGAACAAAGATCAGATCCGTTTATTCAAGCGAAGATACAACAATTAAACGATTTAAAAAATTTGAGTAAAGAAAAAAGAGAGAAAATTACTAATTTTCATCGAATGAGAGAAGGAATTTTGCAACGAAAAATCAAAACTGAGTACGGTCACGAATGGGTAACCGTTCTCCCAGAAAAATTAATTCCCATAATCATGAAATCATTCCATGATGACCCTCTCGATGGTCATGGTGGCCTCTACCAGACATATAATCGAATCCGCTCAAAGTACTATTGGCATCAAATGAATAACAAATTACATTAAAAAATGTAAAACTTGTCTTATTAATAAACAAGGGAACAAGGTTACTGCCCCCTTGAAATCCATCAATGTTGGTAATCCATTTGAAAAGTTAGGAATGACATAATAGGCCCTTTACCAGTTTCCTCAGGAAAACGCTATATAATCGTGGCCACCGATTA
This sequence comes from Panonychus citri, assembly GCF_014898815.1. Classification (NCBI taxonomy): domain Eukaryota; kingdom Metazoa; phylum Arthropoda; class Arachnida; order Trombidiformes; family Tetranychidae; genus Panonychus; species Panonychus citri. Next base: position 79,683 of record NW_026515410.1, on the reverse strand, counting down.
CTTCACCCGATGGGCTGAGACACGAGCTTTATCACACAAAACCTCTCATATCACCACCAGGTTTTTAATTGATAATATTGTATCGAGACACGGCTGTCCGAGAACGATACTCAGCGATCAGGGACGAAATTTTACCTCAGAGGTAACCCAAAAACTGAGTGAATTCATGGCTTCCAAGTGGCAATTCTCACCCCTACCATCCACAAACAAATGGCTTAACCGAGAGAACGAATCGGACAATTATTCAATTATTAACTCATTATTGTAATCAAACTCCAAATCGATGGAGTCAAGTACTACCCTTGGTTACCTTCGCTTTCAACACCTCGATTAACGCAAGCACCAAAGCATCGCCGTTTTACCTTCTCTATGGAAGAGAACCCACTTTCCCGATCGATCTAAAAATAAACTCATCACCCGATCAACAGAACCTTGATGATTATGTCAAATTCATTTCAAACGATTGGAAAACGATGAAAGAAACGGCGCGAATATTCTCCACCGAAGCAAAAGAAAAACAAGCGCTAAATCACGATAATAAAAAGCGAACAAAAATATTTGAAATAAATGATCAGGTTTATCACCGGAAACTCTCAAAGGTCAACAAGTTTGACTCTCCATACGAGGGACCATTTAAAGTAATCCAGAGGATTGGTAACACAACTTACCTCATCCAGAGAGGAAATGAGGAGCCAATTCAAGTTCATGCTTCCCAAATAAAAGCTGATTTAGCGAGTTCACAACCAGCAAAGAGGAATCAATTGAAAAGTAAAACACAAAGTCGCTCAAGTGTCTCATTAGTCACGCTTCTCACTCTCTGTTTTTTGACTCCAATGCCATGTTTCGAGTATGGTTCAAAATTAATTTGGCGCGAGAAAAATAATAAGTTCCTAAAGGGAAACCAAAATATTAACTACACCATTTTAATCACCAATCCATGCATCGAACTCCAAAAATATCCCTCGATGCAATATGTTATACCTGGCTGCGATTTCCCATCAGACACAAGATACCGGGATTGTAGAGACACAATAAGAGATTCGGACTATTTACGAGAATTATGTACACCTGAAATTTGTTTTAATTTTTCTAAATCTGTCGACATCCTCGAATATACGAGAGAATATTGCCACGATTATATAAACAACCAGTTGGACCCAATATTCAATCGCCCCAAAAATGAAACTAAATTAAAAAGGAAGAGAGAGATCGCCATCACAACTCTTCTGATAATTACCGCCTTGTCCGCTGGTGTGGGAAGTCTTGCTGGCCTCTTTACCGGAACTAAAGCACACACGGAGGACGAGATAACTCACAAGTTTGCCGATGCAAATCTTCAGGTCGCCTCAGAACATCGAAAAGAGCTGAGGAAGTTTGCTGAACAGATGTTTGACCTCAAGGTGGGACTAAGACAACTTCACAAAACCACCCCTTAGTAGCGTTTAAATCCATGGAAATGGTCTACAAAATTCAACGATTAAAAGAAACAATAGAACTCACAGAAAGATCGATAAAACAACAAGGAAAACTACCAAACGAATTTATAAATCTGATGAATTTCTACCTACCTTGTGGAGAGGCTTGCCCGCTCGATACAATCCATCGACCCAATTTGGAATTAAAAAAATCCACAGATTCATTTTTCATCAAGCTAACCTTCACAGTGGAACTTTATGATACTGACCTCGTGGTACAGGAGGCCGACCCTTTCACCTTAATAGTCACACAAGAAAATTCAACAGAACTCTGTGTCCTAAAATATGATGGCCCCAAATATGTGGTGGTGAACAGGACAAATGGTGAAATGTGCGAAATTACTGACGAGGAAATTAAACAAAGGAAACTTATGTTCATCACCGGACAATTTTGTAAATCAGTGCTACAATTGGAGAAATGGAAAGAAGTGAGTTGTATCGAGACAACCAAACTCGGTTACCAAATAAAAAGACCCCAAGTCAAGGTCGTGAACGACGAGATCCATATTTATTGTCCAGGTCACAACATCACCTTATTCGGAGTCACAAAGATTTGCCCAAACCAAGTACTAAGACTACCCAAAGATTTACCATTCGAATTAAATAACGAGCCATATCAGGTTTCCCATATAACTTATATTAGAACAGAAAGAGTAACCTCATGGTCAACCAAGATAAATTGGAGAATCGTCCCTGATAAATCCGATATTGTGAGACTGGAACCAACAAAAATTAAATTGCTGGAAAGTGCGACCAACGAACTGAAAAATTCAAGGAAATCAATTTCATGGTTTGACGAATTGAAAAATGAGACAACTACTATCATCTTGTCGATCATTGCAATCACAATTTTGCTAACATTAATCTTGAAATTTGTCAAAGCTCTTTTTGCTAATCCAGTAGTCGTAACTACCTATATGCCAAATCGATCAAAAAATTCTATTTACAAAGAGACAAACGACTCAGAGAACTTACCACTAAGTTCACTTTATTAAACAAAACCTCAAACCAAAAGTAACCCAGAATTCTCATTTAACCTCACCTTTTTTTTCTAATCTTTCAGATGTTTTTAGCCGAACAAGAAAAGGCCGACAGAGAGGCAATTGCACGGGAATTGGTCCGAATACGTGGCCGAAAAATCGAAAATGACAAAGAAGTTGAAGGAGGCAAACGTAAGATAACGCAAAGGACGGAGCAAGTGGGAAATCAATTCGTAAAAAATCCTTATCAACACCCAATTCCTCGACAATTATTGAAACTATTCCAAATTCCTCCTCTATGTCCCAAACTGAATCCTCTTCATCCAATTCAATTCAGTCGACCAATCGAAACAGGGAAAGAGCTAGTAATATTCATAATCAATTAGCTCATTTTATGATCGAATCTAAACATCTCAGGTCTCTTTTCAACCAATATGGTGCTCCTCATTTAGGGAAGCTGAAAATTGAGAATACAATCTTTCAGTGTACGCAACTCAAAGCAAGGAAGTTTTCTAAGGTAACCATTTCAGCCACAAGTCCAGAAACCCTAAAAAAATCAATCTTTCTACTGAAAAATAGTTTACCACCAAGTACAACGTGGAGAATATTAGATAAAGAACATTGTTCTATTTGTTTTAGACCAAATCACCAGACAATCGATTGCGATTGCTTGTTTGGCTTTGCAGCAGATAGACCACAAGTTAGCAAATTGCTTGTGGTTAAATCCCCAGCAATCGGAGAGCCCAACCGTAGGTTCCGTCAGCTCATTCAATTATAAAAAGAACCGAAGACAAGCCAGGGTAAAACCAAGTAGAATCCAATTAGATAAACCTTTCTGGAAAACACCAGGATTAGTTCCATCCCAATCGATTGTCGAGCAAATGAGAGCCATTGGCTCACCTCCCAAGCCAACATTGGCCGTGGACACTGAAGGAGTTTCTGCGGACAATCACGCTCTCTCCGTCTGTGTGACCGGCTGGTTCAGTAGTGAGGGTCTGGGGGCAAAAACCATTTATTTCGATTACATTAAGACCGAAGCAATAAAAATCCTATCAACACCCATAACTGGAATCCATACCAACGAAATTCTATTTCATTCCCAACCCTTAGAAACAGTAAGGGATAATATACTCTCCCTATGTAAGGATAAAAGATTATTAACATTTGATCAACAGAATTTAGACCTGAGACGTTTAAAAATCAGCCAAACAGATCTAGAGAATAATTCAATAGAACATGTAAATGTTCAGGAATTATTCGGAAATGTTAAGTTAGAAATGGTAGTCGATTACTTTTTCCCTGGAACGATTGGCCTCAAACGACAAGCTCAAGATAATCCCCTGAGCGGTCATAGCCCAGACTCTGATACCCGATACACCTTAAAATTATATCGAAAATACCTAAAGATGAGAGAGGAAAAGAAAGAGTTTCCAACAGGGAATGATCTTAGAAACCTAGTGTTAAGGGGAAAAACATGGAACTCAACTTGAACAGAGACTGTTCACAATAGCCCTGGGGAGATGTAAAAGAAAAACAGAGTAATTAACCAAAAGGTTAATTACTCTGGTGACATTATAAAAAAGATTGAAATTTTAGATTATTTGTTGAGTCTTTTATGATAACCATAAAAGTTATCATCCTCATCACTCTTTCTATTTCTCTTTCTTCCTATTCCCTTTCTCTCCTTTCTCCCTCGGGTATATAAGAAAACCCGGAGAGAAAGGAGAATCATCATCAGTTCCTAACTAACCCTTTAAGAGAACGGAATAGTCTCAGTGTTGAGACTTACCTTCTCTTTCTCTCTCTCTCTCTCTCTCTCTCTCTCTTCCCATTACATTGTAATTGAATTATATATGTTAAACAATTTGTCTAAGTGTAATAGCAAGTAAATAAACAAGAAAATAACTACTTCAACCAGTGAATTCATATCCCAATTATCGGCTTTCGTTTACAGCTACTACTGTTATTGAAAGAATAGACCCCGATGCAGAATCGATTATCGAGAATGAAACACCAAAGAATTCTGGTATTCAACTTAACTCTACAAACACCAGCTTCAGCGCAATCCCATTGAATCCACGATCTCCTCTCTCACTTCAAACTTAAACAAAACCATCAAAGAAAGAGACGATCTTCGAAAAGAACGTTGGAACTTCATACCAAATGCGTTTAATCAACCTGATTTGAGAAAGGATAAAATATCGATCTTCAATTTCTTGAAAACATTTCAAGTTCATCCAGATACAAGATTTTGGATGTCAATTTAAACGAGCATGGAGTTATGCGAATGGGACAGAGACAAAAATTTAATTTACCTTCTTCACGATTTGAAAATGGCGATAAAATCTGGTTGTTATCAAGAATCATCGTGTGACTATTTAATCTGTTATTCCATCCAACACAGTACAAGAAATTGTACATCATGTTCTTTTTGTCATCAATCTCAACATACGGCTGTAAATTGTATAAAATACCAACTAAGTAAACGACATGGAAGTCAATTTGTAAATCCTGAATTAGTTATAAATAACATGGTAACAAGCAACATCCAGTGTTTAGAAGACACATCAAAAAGATCTGAATTTAGGTGTTGCTTTAAGAAATCCAGGTCAAGTTATGATGGCGAGTATTTTAAGTCCCGATAAGTGTATTCTCAAACCAATTGGTGATCCTCCATTACAAACTGTTGCACTTGATTGTGAAGATTGTTCCAGATACAATGGATTGGAAGAGAAAAATTCACTAGTCGATTATGTTTGGTTGGTTATATCGACGCGACATTAAGGTAAATACCAATATCAATTATTGGTTTATTTCTCTCTCTTTTCCTAACCAATTATCGTGTCCTTTCCGCAACTGATGCCAGTTGCGGTGGATACTCTCTTCCCCTTTTTTATATCTTCTTCTTTAATTAGGTTAACACCAGGCTACCTGGTGTTAACCTACTTTCATCACTAAAACGACCAATAAAGATAACATTCAATTAGTCCATAAATTAAGCCGTCAGCTGCCATGATCTCAGCCATCGAATCTCAGCCACAAGAATCTCAGTTATTTAATCAGAAATCATATCAATTCAATCATAATTATTATGTATGAACCTCAACTGTTAAACTTCATTGAAACTCATCACCAGAAACTCATCACCAGAAACTCATCACCAGAAACGCATCACCAGAAACTCATCATCAAAAACTCATCAATAGAATTTGATTCATTTAACCTAACAATGTTTACTTTATTTATCTCAAAGGTTTATATGTAGATTAACCAGCTAGCCTGACTAATCTCTTTCCTTTATATCTTTTCTTTCAATTCTATTCTTTTTTCTGTAAAAGGTCAGTAAATGAATAAGGTGATCAAACAATAATCAATTAAGATCATTAGTTAAATAATCGATCCAGGAAAAAATGACATCTAAAGTTAGACCATTAATTATCGGAAATCAGTGCTGGTTAACTCAGTAAACTCCAGAAAATCAAATCAATTAACCAATTTAATAGTAATCAATTAGTTAAGATTTACAGGGCAATTGCATGAAAAAATTAGTAAAAGGTTTCCATGGAACTAATTTAATCGAATAAGTGAAGAAAATTAGACATCAGTATAAAATCAAAAGTAAATCAATCAGAATCTTCAGAGTTAAATTTTCATTTGACTACTCAAGTTCATTTTATGAATTAACTAATCTTCTTTCTTTTAACTGGTGCTCAATTGATTTTCATCAATTCTTCTCTTTTTAATTTGTGTTCAATTGATTCTCATCAATTTCATTCTATTTATTCGCATTCTTATATCTTCTTCTTCTTTATTATATCTTATTCTCTTTATTGTGCACCTTCAATTATAAATTAATTCTTAACTTGTGTACACTTTTGAACATTTAGTAGAATTACATCCATTACACTTAAATTTGCCATATTTAAAACCGTCACAAAAACAAACGTGACAATAGAAATCCGAAAACTTGTCAGTAGTATCTTCATGTCATTTATGAATAACCTTGAGATGACCTTGAAACGTGTTATTTTACCGATGACCTGAATGACCTTGATCTTTTTCTATGACAGTTGATTATCGCTCAAACTCATAACACTTAAGTTTCGTGTCTCTCTGACTCTTAGTTTCTGAGAAAATCGCAAAAAACATCGATGTAAATAGCTAAATAGCCTGGTAATGTATTGAAAAAATGTTGGCATCTTCGTTTAATTATTGCTCAAAACTTTAACATTTAAACCGTTTTCTTATTTAACATACAAGACCGGTCAACGCAATAGTGAACAAAGCTGGACTAATTCAACATGTTTCATGCGTCAACTCTTATATGTTCAAGTTAAAACCGAAAGCTGACCTTGACCAATTTTTATCAAATCTGGTATTACGACTGGATGATTTGACGATTACAGCCAAGTTAGGAACGCTCATTGAAAATGATGGTATACACGTATCTTTCTTTAACAATCTGCTTACAGTTGTCGATCAAGAGCTGAAGCCAGAATCTAAGTTTTCAATAAATACTGGTCTTTTATACAATCAATTTCTTCTCATAAAGGAAAGTAAATAGAGAAATCTGATTTTATAATTTTGATTTATCCAACCACATCTTACGAAAGTTTGCTTCAAAAGGGGTGTACATTGACCGAGTTGTATGTTGACACGCTGATCTTTCACTACTGAAGTTGAATGGTATTAATATATCAGCGGAGACACAAAAGGTAACCATTGAATGTAAACTTGATCATTACAGAGCAGTATCATTTGGAAGTGATTACATGCAACTTGTTTCAAAAGAGGCAAACCACTTGGAACTCTCAAATAAAATATACAAGTTGTAAAAATATAAAATCTGCAAATCTATGCACGACCATGAGAGAATTTTCGGTTTTTCTAATTATACAACGACTATCAACAACACCGATGCCCAGAAATCAGTCAAATTCAAGTTTGATGTGCTGGAGCCTGACACAATTCCAAACAATACAGTGCTATTAAACTTCATTCCACGCAGATTTTTAGTTATAAATCAAGACCCAATGAGTTTAAAAAGATCAAACTTCGTACAGATACATAGAGAGACTAAAGCACTTCGTATAAAAAGTTTAAAGGTCATTGAGGGTATTTTACGAAAAACCTATCTAGTGGTCATTTGAAGGTTTTCCTTAAAAGGAGAACAGAAAATTGTTCCATGGTCCAAGATTGAATTAATTATTCAAAATCATTGACGGCTGCCCCGATTTTTGTCAATTTGCAAAACCGCTGCGTGTTTCATTCGAATTGACCATCTTTTGTTATTTTAAATGATATTGATATCAAAACGTGAAAGATGGGATAACGTTTGTTCTTACGGATATGATCTTTATATGACAACATTTCCTTGTCAATCCCATGGTTCGAAATGTAATGTTGGCTGAAGCTGAAGCAAAGTTCTTGTATCTCGTAGATGAAGCTAGTGGTTGGTTGACCTGGCCTCTGTTTACTATTGTGAAGTTGCTGAGAGAGGTGAGTTCGATAATCAGCTGGACAAAGACCTAAAATCATTTTTTCCCTTAACTCTTCGTAAGTTTGAGGTTTTACGCTGGCAGCATAAGAGCTGAAGGTAAGATTGTACCAGCGACGAGCTGAACCTTGAAGGTAAAAGGGGATAATCTTAAACATTTCTTCAGCGTTTAACCCTAAAGCTCGAGATGCTAATTCGAATTGTAACAACCAGTCAATTACATCTTCATTGTCACCTTTAAAAGGTTCAATAGTCACATGATTTTTTAAAAGGTTTGAAAGATTAACACTCATTATTGATGGATTAACTTGATTTGATTGATTTGATTGATTTGATTGATCTGATCGACTAAACTGATTATCATTGGACTCAGAATCCAAAGGTTCAGGTCTAGAAGTCATTGTAATTGAAAGATGAGAGCAAAATTGATCTGATAATGAATCAAACGAGTAAATACTTAGCAATAATCTAGATTAATTGTTTGAAGCAACTGATTTATGAACTGATAGGGAGCTTATTCAAAGTCATTAGAATGTCACGTAGAAGTTTGATTGGGTGGTTGTTGATTGAATATTCATAAGAAGTCAAAGTTAAAACAATGGATAGAGAGAGAGAGAGAGAATATACAAGAAGTTCACCAGAATAAAGTCTTCACTGACTCGAATAGGTGATAGGTTAGTCTCGTGTCTTCACTGACAACGGTAGACAATAAACGAGTCTTCACTGACTCAAGTTAGTAAGATTTAAAGCCTTCACTGGCTCTAAAATGGCTTCTAGCTTATCTCTCTCCACGAAAGGTTATCAATAGTTAAGAATCAATCGATTCAGATGAGGTGAATTTAATGGATAAGTTGTAGAAACGAAAGTAACTATTTGCACTCAGTTATGTTAGAATAGGGCAGATTTGATAAACGCTGACTGAATCTTCAGTTTGAGTTAATGAAACTTGATCAAGTAATCTAAAGTTTGTTGTAGGGTTAAAGGTAATAGAGCTTATGAGTCTTCACTGACTCAACACTCAAGTCAATGGTTCACTTTTCGAGCGAGGTAAATAAGATAACTTAGACTTCACTGTCTCATGTTATCATCAAAAGGGAAAAAGATTGTTCATGTTTATTCACAAACTGACCTGATATCCTCGACATGATGAGCAATTTTTTTTTGACAATGGAAAGGAAATGGTTGTCGTCGTTGACTTACTTTTTTCCGATGAAGACAATTCGCTATCTGGATATCTTATTGATGGTAATAATATACCTAGATTAATTTTATTTATTCAAATGAAAGAGGAAAAAAAGGTTAAAACAAACTAGCCAAAGCGTATTCAAAGTTATCCAAAGAGTGTTAAGAATTGTCCAGAATTACTCCAGAGTTTGAGCGGAAACAATATGATTATTGCTAAATATTAATTGTTGAGTTTTTTTTTCACATTGAATGTTTACCTAATTGAAAAACAATTAAATAACAACACAACCACAAGTTTATCACACGTTTCGGCTTAAACGAGCCCTCACACGGGCCACCAAGTTGTTGAGTAACTAATTGGACAATTAATTTTAGGAACAATTTAGAAGCTTTTGGTAATTTTTAATTAGAAATTAACTATTACTGGTCGATTACCAGTTTTCTACTAACTATCTTTTTTATTACATTTAATTAATTCAGGTTATATCGTAAGATATAACCATGGGAACAGATAACTTTTCAAGAGTTTTGTTTATTGCAAAAGTATCAGGATCTCTACGAGTGATCAAGATTATTTCATTACAGAATTATGATCTAATAATCAACATCTCCGAGTAAAGTCACAATTGTTTCTTTTGATTTACTCGCAATTAACGAAATAAGAAGAAAATTCGCTTAATCAAATTACTTACCGAACTTAGCGTTTTATTTAAACAACGATATTGAGGGTTCTCCACCAATGGTCGAAATTCCGTGCATGGAATATCTATGAAAAACACTTACTTAAAATGTCTGTTTGACTGTAAATTATTGTGATAAACAGGTTAACAAGATACGGTAAAAATACGGTTGATCTGAGAATTCTTTTCTGTTAGCTTTCTCAACATTAAATGATAGATCGAACTAAACTTAAAGAGTTTTAAGTTGAACCTAAACAAAAGTTTCCTGTGATAATATTCTGAGTTCGATTATCTTAACGATTATCTTTTTATTGTCTATTGTTTTAGTTAATCTTGTTAACAATTAAAATCAATGGGAATCATGTGGATTTTTCTATTTTTTGCTTCAGTTGGTTAAAAATAAGACGATAAGATCAAAAGAAACTTTGTAAACAAACCCTTGGAAAATTTCCAATTTTTTAGTTTTTTAGTTTTTGCTTGTTAACAAGATAACTACTAAAACAATAGACAATAAAAAGATAATCGTTCAGATCATCGAGGTCAAAATATTATCATAGGAAACTTTTGTTCAGGTTCAACTTAAAACTCTTTTAAGTTTAGTTTGATCTATCATTTAATGTTGAGAAAGCTAACAGAAAAGAATTTTCAGATCAACCGTATTTTTACCGTATCTTGTTGACCTGTTTATCACAATAATTTACAGTCAAACAGCCATTTTAAGTAAGTGTTTTTCATAGATATTCCATGCACGGAATTTCGACCATTGGTGGAGAACCCTCAATATCGTTGTTTAAAATAAAACGCTAAGTTCGGTAAGTAATTTGATTAATCATATCTTTAATTAGATAATTAATATAATCTAGAAAATTGATTACTATCAAATCCTCCATTCAAATTTTCAAGTTAATTTTGAGTAAATTATAATGATGATAATTAATTGAATTGATTTATGTTAATTAGTTAATTGTGAAGAAAAAAATTTCCTTCTAATCATTGATAACTTTTTTGTGTCTCACTGATAATTAACTAATAGTTGTTACTACAATTAATGAGGATGAATTAAGGTTAAATTGATTGGTGTTGATTGTTGGTTGTTCAACTCTCACTAAGTAACAATTAACTAATCAATCAGGCTCGTCTTCATTCAGTGATTCAACAACAACTCAAACCAGTCAAACAATTTATACGGGATCGTTACCATCTCCTAATTCAACCGCTAATCAATCAGGCTCGTTTTCATGGTTTGGTCCAACAACAACTCAAACCAGTCAACCAATTTATACGGGATCGTTACCATCTTCTAATTCAACCGCTAATCAATCAGGCGCGTCTTCATTCTTTGGTCCAACAACAACGCAAACCAGTCAACCAGCACAAATTTTGGCCAACAGACAACTCAACGGGTCTACATCTACTGATTCAACTCCATCTAATAACAATCTAACAACAATCGTAGAATCAATAGGAACATCAAATCCGTCCATTAATCGATCTACCTCGTATGCTTTGGATGAAGATACAGAGATCGAAACAGAATACGAAACAGACTCTGATTCAGACGAAGCTACCAATGTTGGAGCAGATGGCAAATCTTCTGCACCTTTTCAAATCACCGCAAGATGTCCAGTCGGAGAATTCAACGTCGATTACGTTATTGGGCAGGACTGGGTTGAAATCGACAACAAGGGCACATGAGGCATGCGAAGCGTGGTTGTATGGCAAAACAGTAAATTGAAGTCACACAACATCACTACCGATAAACCAATAAAGTGGGGTCTTCCTGAAATATACAAAAATTCAACTCGGGAGGGGTGGACGTTTCAAACCCAAAAAATGTAATGCCAAAGTTCAAGCGTTTTTGATGTAGGTTTTGTGGTGTAACTCAGGGTTCACGATGTTCGCATACTAGACATCTGAAATCCTGTTCATTTCCACGAGGACCAAAACACAAATGTGTCTCTCCCCACGGCAAAAGATTATGTCCGAAGAAATGTAAGGGATCATCTGCTTACGCTGCCCCACTCGATAGTAGGCGCGGAAAAAAGTTGGGAAAAACAGGAAGACCAAAGCGTCTATGATAATATAATTAAATATATTTGAATTTAATTTTTGTATACAATTTATAACATAACGAATTTGAAAAACATGTTTTTCAGATCCATATGTTAGATATTGCTATGACAGTTTTTTTTATAAATGACAGAATAAAAATAGGTATATGGGGCTTGATTTTTTGTGTTTATTTTTATCATTTACGGTGTTTACAGGCTCTGTGTAATGCTAATTCTCTTTCCATCTCTTGTTATTTTTTCTTACTCTCTCTTGGCATTGATATCCTTTTCTATCACTTGCTTTTGCTATTGGCTTTTTTTATCTTCGCTCTTGTTATAAGTATCCATCTCCTCTCTCACCATTGGTTTCTTCTTCTATCTTTTCTCTTGCTATTTGTTTATTTATCCATCTTCTCTCTCACTATTGGTTTCCTTTTCTATCTTTTCTCTTACCATTGGCTTCCAATTCTATCTCTTTCTCTTGCTATTTGTTCATTAATTTATCTCCTTCCATAGATGTACCTTTCAATCTCTTCTTCGACCTTATACCTTCTATCTTCGTACCTTCTCGTGGTTCTTAACCTCACGGTCTCTAACTGACAATAAGCTCTATGTTAGTAGTCATATCAATGCATTTTCTACGTACCTTCTCATGGTTCTTAACCTACCGGTCTCTAACTGACAATTTACTCTATAATTGTAGTCATACTATTTTATTTTCTCCGTACCCATCCATGGTTCTTAACCTCACGCTTTCTAACTGACAATTTACTCTATGGTAGTAGTCATACTATTTTATTTTCTCCGTACCTATCCATGGTTCTTAACCTTACGGTCTTTAGCACACACGAACTTATAACAGATAGGTCGATATATTGTTGCATATTTCAACCAAACATTGCCATTCCACACAATTAATGTTCACGGCTTCCGATCTTTCAAACCAGTTTTCTCGGAAACTATCGGGTTGTGGCAGGCCAGAATAAAAATGGCCCGCATAATTTCTCACGCCGTTTCCAAAAAACTGCTTTTCCGGTCATTATCGATTTGACTTTTCATGAAGTTCCCTTGTAAGAAATATATAAAAGAAAATGAGAATGATCTAAAAATTCATTAAGTTAAAACCTTTCAGAAGAAAAACTTCAATTTCGAAGTTAACTTCTCTCTCTCTATCTCCATTCTATCGAATACCTTATTCTAATCAAATTTATTTAATCAACAATCAAGTTTATCAATAAAATTAAATAACCCACGTAAAGTTATAAAAGTTTTCGAACTAAGTTTAAAGTTATTCAAATAAAAGTTAAATTGTTCACCTCGAAATCGAACCTGTTACATTGGAGCCCACGATGAGGAAGGGTTATTGATGGTTCTATCTCTTGGTCATTTTCTTCTTTATTAATAAATTGGATCCTTGGTTCTTCATTCAAACCTCAAATCAACCTTCAAATTGTTCGCTAAATTGTTCATCTCGAAATCGAACCTGTTACAATTTGAACGTCTATTCTAATAATAAGAATAATTAGTACAGGCAGCACATGTTAGCTTATAAATTTTGAGGAGCGAGATGACGGACCCAAAACTTAACCTATAATATTAACGTGATTTGAATTAAGTAAATTTGATTCTCGCTCCGCATCTTTTTGCTCGCTCTCATTCCATCAACATGTGCATTGCTATGTGTGCCAAGATTACGCACAAGAAACTTGGAGTCGATATTCCAGGGTTCTTGTTCTAGAATATAGCCACAGAGTTTTATTATAATTAGCGATATTGAAGGTTCTCCACCACAATGGCCATAGTTCAGCTTATGGAATATTTATGAAAAACACTTACGTGAAATGACTGTTGACTGAATGAACTTTCAAACATTGGATGATAGATCGAACTAAACTTAAAAGAGTTTAAAGTTGAACCAAAAAAAATTTTTCTATGATAATGTTTTTAATTTGATTATTTGAACAAGCATCTTTTTATTGTCTAACGTTCTAGTTAACACTGTAAACAATTAAAATCAATTGATAATAGCGAACAATGACAAGGAGCCTCGAGGAAATTTTTCTATTTTTTTTGTTTACAAAATTTCTTGCATCTTATTGTCTTATTGTTAACTAACTAAAACAAAAAACAATATAAAAATTTCCTTGAAGGTTCTCCTTCAATATCGTTAATTATAATAAAACACTGGATTCGGTAATTAATTTGATTGATTGAATTTCTTGCGCTTCACAGTTAAAGAGAGCTATTATTTAAATAACTTTATTTTCATCTAATTGGTGAACAATAACTGTATCTACCTGTACTAAAAGTTGACCTAACTGTACGTAAGAATAGGGCAATTGAAGATTGCAGAAGCAAATTGATGACCACTTAACAATCACTGTAACAGTGATTATCAATATCACATGATTATTGATATCACAATTTACTAGTGAAACTCAATTTTATATTTAGTTTTTGCATTTTGTTTATTGTTGCAAATTATTTGTACTTTGGTGAAGTGAAATTTCAACTCACTCTCCAAAACAGTTACTTATCTAACCCATAGAGGGAAAGACAAAATTAGTTATTTCATCATCTCTCATAACCAAAGATGAGTAACTAATCAGAAAATTATTTTCAAAAGCAATAACCCATTAATTAACCTCAATTTAATTAATTCTTTTTAATTAACTTATAATTTCAATTCAACTACAACAATTGCCATTGATTAATTATCAACCGTAATCTCAATTAATCAAATGAATAATTTGGTCTCTCTCCCATTAAATTGTAACAATTAACCAAAGGTAATTAGTTATTAATAATATTTTAAAATGGGTATAAAAGAGAGAATTTTCCTTAGGAAAATTAGATCAATATTTTTATTAATCTAAGATTAATTTGTGTTAAATTTCTCTTAGAGAAATTATTGTATCTCATGATAACCTTGTCTTAATTAATTAACTTTAATTAAGTTACCTTGTTTTTTTTGTTCCCATTTGTGTTCCCCATATTTAATCTTATGCTTGATCACCTTCATATGTACCGTTTTGAGACTCGCAGTTAATTTGGTTTTGTCAGTTCAAGAGGTAGTCATTTAATCACAATAAATATTTGATTTTGGGTAATAAATATTAAATTGCCACTTGGTTATTTTTATCAATCTTAAGGCAACGGGAAGTAACATCCTGAGAATCGTTGAGGAATATTCAAACTCTAACGGTTTCAAACATCCGAATATTAAAGTGAATTACCGAGTTTTCTCAGTCTCAATCTACGACATATGGCGACCCAGGCAGGATGGTGAATGTCCTAAGAACAGTTGCCATAGTGTATTTTGATTGATTACGAGGGTCACGTGAGAAGTTTTAATAAAGGGTATTATGCTAAAGAGATTAGCTACGCCCTTAAAGAGATCGATGAAAACGAATTTCCAATTAAGGCTTCGCTCGCAATAAAACAACTCGATTGGCTGAAATTGAAAAGTTTTATCTTAGCTTCAAATTGGACTCCACTCTCACTAATAATGAAATTGTCATAATTAGTCTTAATCAACCAACTAGCAAGGGGCGGGTACCTGACCAAAAAATAAATAATTATGTAAAACAAAAGGTTGATAATTACATCGATACGCATCAAAAGTTTTTCCATCCAGCCCTCATCAAGTGAGCCAAAAAGTCCAGTTAAAAGAAGCTGCTCATCGGAAATTAAATCATATTCAACAATTCCAACATTTGCTGATATTAATCGAGCTGCAAGTCTTCGCTACACTCCTGATAATCATCAAGCTGCTGAGTTAATTGGAAGTTCTAAGAACTCTAATAAAATTAATCTTTCTAAGAGAGATAGTGAAGAGATAAAATTAAGTTCAAATAACTCTTCATCAATTTCTCCTAAGGAGAAACGAATTAAAAAAACAATTAAGCTAATTGATATCAACTCCACTTGTAAGTGTGACCGTGTTTCTCCCAAACTCATAGGTCTCAAGTCTCGTGTCTCTCTGACTCTTCGTTGCTGAGAAAATCGCAAAAAACAACGGTAAAAATAGCTGAATAACCCTGCATCACTGATCTATTGCGAATTAGGTAAAGAAACAGTGTAAATATATAAAGAAAGGGTTTTACCTTTACCAATTTGATATTTGAAGAGATTTTCAGGTAAGTATTTGTGTTTGGTATTGTTGATTAGCTGTCAACAAATTTGATTTTTGATAGTGAGAAGGTTTTGAGAAAGAACAATTTATTCGTTTTACAATTTTTCAAAGAGAGAGGGAAAAGAAAAGGGGATTTCACTTTTTTTGTTGAATTAGGGTTGAATTTATCCCTCATACGGGATCACCAATTTGTTGAGTTATTAGGTGATTTAACCAATTAATATTTACACTGACTTTTCACTGGAACATAAAAAATGAAATTTTTATTCATTTGAACACTTTTAATTGATTTTATTCGGTTGACTAAAAACTTTGATCTTCACTGATCGAGGATCACTTCTTAATTTTTAATTTTTCGCTTAAATAAAAATTTTTTTTCTACAAGGTGAGTTTCAAGTAGGAGATAGAGAGAAGAGAAAAACAAAGTAATTAAACGATAAACTTAATCTCTCTTTCTCTATCTCTTTGTCATTTTATTACATTTCGAATAGAATTTATTGTTATTATCGAGAAAGTTATGTTTTACTTATGTTTTAATGATTTTGTTGGAATTGATACCAAAACTTGGCGATACCAATGTAGACAAATTGATCAAGGACCTCAAAAGCACCTCCGTATTCACCAGGTCAAGTGGATGAAATTTTATAATATATAATTGTTTTGATAGTATTTTATTCAAATGTACTTTATTTGTAGTGTTATTTGGGCTTACCATATACCTGGGTACTCTTTTTTTTGTTAATCTTCGTGTTTAGTGTGTACTTGATTGAGATATAACAATAGCTACACATAACCCAGATCACTATTAAGTAATCTATTGTAATTAGTTTTAATTAACTGATCACCAAAAGTGATATAATGTCGAGTTGAACCCTATTATTTCTTAAAACTGAACACTTTAATATACACTGTGTTGGGTAAAAACAAATTTTCTATTACCTTTTAAAAGTCTGCTACTTAAGTACCAGAAGCACTATGATGGTGAACGTTCAACCTTAAACAAAGAACTCACTTCTAACTAACAAAGATTAATTGTTGGTTAACACCAATTGCACTTTTTAAAACTTTAATCTGTAAATTTAACTATTAAATCACTGTTTAGAAGAAAACTCGTATCCCCGTAAGGGTGCCAATCATGGAGGAAATTCACTTTTAATTTCATAATACATGTTTATTATTAGTTCTCCATGATTTCTTAAATGGCCGAAACATGACCATTTTATTGGTAAAGAGTGAGAAAAGTTTCTTTCTCAATTCCAGCATCATCTTCATCAGCAAAAATCATCCAATAGGATAGACCAAGTACCACGTGAGAGGTGGTACCTGGTTGTTACATTTAAAATGGTTACAACCAGTTTGTTGCACTATGTTACCTTTTTACTAGAATTTACACTCGAATAGAACTAGAGGAAGAATAGAGGAAGCTAACGCCATCTATTTTCCCTCTCAATAACTTATTTATTGATTTCAATCTAGAAATTTGTTAATGAGCAATTTAACAGATAATGAAACAAGTTTGCAATCTAATAGAGTCTTTTTCCCGAAACAATACTGAAATTAACAAAACAACATTAACCAATATGAAAGAATTAAATGGTAATTTTTGCAATTTTATTTGGTAAATTATCTCAATTGATTGAGTTAAAATCTGTCGAAAAGCAATAATCAAGTTTTCTTATAATCATATTATAACATCAATTTAAACAAAAAGTTTTAAGAGGTTGATGTTGACGATGATGAGGTGAATGATGTTGTTTGTGAATTGTGGTGAGGTGAAAAGGTTGAATTGGTGGGAGATTGAATCGTATTGATTGACGACTGCTGGTAATGGCTGTGCTGATGGAGGTGCCGGTATGAGAGAGTGTGCTTATTGTTATGCTTTCTCAGATGGTGACTTGTGTAATTTTGACTATTATTTGGGTTATCGAAAGGGTGAAAATTCACATTTCCGCAGTAAGAGTCATTTTTAAGGTTTGTTATTGAAAGTGTCAAAGGTCTTTGATTCGCTGAATGTTCAGATGATGAGGGAGAACTGGACGATAAAAGTGATGAGAAATCTGTTGATTGTGTATTCAATTTACCAGAGGGGATAAGCGGTCCACCCAAGGAAGAGTGGAATTCAAATTCACCGATAGTTGATAGAGTGGAACCATGATGATGTTGCTGATTTTGCAATTGTAGCTGATGATTAGGTAGCATATATTTGGATGTTAATGAGGGTGGACGATTAGTTGATGAAGATGTTAAATGAGTAAAATTTGAAAATGATCCAGAAGAAACTGAACTTGACTCTCTACCTATTGAACCGCTTGCAGTTTCCTCTAGAGAGCCAAAAATTGTTGTCGGAGGTAAACATGAGCCAATATCATGAATCGATGTTGACTGGGAGGATCGACGGCGTAAGGATCGGATAATACTATAAAATATGCCACCGACTGCAAGTATCATTATGATAAGAGTAAAAAAAAGTGTAGCAATTAGTGAAGATGAGGAGCAAAATACATTTGACTCATCATAACCGGAGGGACAATGTTTAACTCCATCACAGAGTAGATCAGGGCTTAGACAAAAGTTAAGCTCTGGACATTTGTAGAGACAATCAGTGTTTCGTAAGGTTTCACTTGTTTCCGCTTTCTGGTGGGTGGGTGGTGGACTTTTATGAGTTAACCAGTGGAAATTAAAGTGAGCTGAAGGTGTTTCAGCGATAATCTCAATGATCACCCTAAGGGAAGAGGAATTGAAAAAGGATATAGCTGAGGATGGATAAAGATTATCTTGTGATTTCCATTGGAAACGATTAACATCTTGAGGTAATAATAGTGATGATAAATGATTGTTATCATTATGATTCCATGATGTCGATAATGATGAGGATGAAATTGATGACGATGATGATGATGATGATGGTCGACGCTTCATTGATGTTGAACTGTTTGATTGGCTGGATGGAAATGATGTTCCAAATGATGATGATGATGATTGCATTAATGATAGAGATAAGTTGATAGTCTCAACTTGATCATTTCCGTTTCCTCCAACTCGTTGAACAATTGAACTGTTACGAGCACAGACTGTGGCCATTGGCCTCCATGGTGAATCCCAATAAATTACTATTCGATTTTTTCCCTCACATCGTTGATCTCTGTATATTCAGGATATTTATAATTGATAGAATGACCAATGAAAAGAGAAGCAGGAAAAAAAAGAAAAATGTTCAATTAGTTAATTAGAAAGCTATCAATGTATATAATACGCTAGAACTTTTTTTTCACCTTAATCATCACTATTATCATTTAAATCATGTAATCTCAATACAAAATCAATCATCATACTGATTGAATTAGTTATTTGGAACCACTGGAATCAAGCTGGATCAAGCAGACATGATGGCAAATCATTTATCGAGCGATTGAAAAAAAAATCAGAATCAGAATTTTTCATTTCATCTCTTACTATTTTCTCTCATGTATTCATCAATCTTATTCAACCTGAATTCATGATATAAAATTTTCATAAGAATGAAAAAAAAGGCAGCAACAGTAATTCACTTATCAAGTTTTTTTTGGCTCAAATACACAAAAGGTAAAGGTAAACAATAGGAAAAAGTAAGTGATAGATTTGAAATGATATAATCGCCTAAGGGGATGATACATATACGATTTAGCAATTATACTAAGTCAGTGAGAGAGAAAGAAGTAAAAAAGATGAATCAACATTTGCTACTCTTCAGATTTCAAGTGATTCATTGATTTGATCGTATGATTAATTTACCATGAATCATGATGATGAATTGAATAAAACATTAAGTCTTATCTAAGGAAACTGATTGAATTCAATATATTGAATAGCCTCATGAATTTGAAATATTTTTTTTCCTGTTATTTTTGTGATTAAATTGATGCTGATTCAGCTGATGGTTAATGATTAGCAATTTAGAGATGCAATTGGAACCAGCAATTTAAACAAGAAAGTAGGTCGAAAGATATGTAAGAGATAATTTCTCATGATAATGAGCTTGATTGTTCAGTTGTTTGTGTATCTTTCATGATGCACGATAATATATTACTCTGAGTTTCATGATGGTTCAAAAGAAAAAAGAGAGAGAGAGAGAAAGATATATGTTTGTATGCGTATAAAAGTCGTAGATGAAATCGAGATGAGAATGCTGTAAGGATGCAGAGAGAAATACTACTCGAGAGATAGAAAATGAAGCAACTCATTTCCCTTGCGAATTTCATCATGAAATGAAAAACTTTTTCTATTTGATAGAGATAATTTTTTTCATTCTTTTCTCATGTTGAGTTAGTTTCAAAACGAGTCAGTGTATGAATGGTTCACACTAAGAGGCTCGGTGAGTTAGTGGGTGGTTTGAGGAGGGAAGGAGGAGATATAAAGAACTTGTCAAGATTTTGATGAGTAAAATAGAGGTTTGAATGTATATTATGATGTACATAAGATGATGAAACATATTCAGGATATTCACTATCCAGAGTATCCGGTAAAGAAAAAAATGTTTGTTCGTAATTTACAACTGATTCTGAGTAATCGTTTCCATTGTACCTTTATCCTCATCTTGATACTGACAATAGAGTTTCAGAAGAGAGTGAGAGAAGATCTGAATCTATGGTGAAAAGACGACTTGTTGCAAAGTGTTTTGTTAGTAGGCATTGAAGAAAGAAAAGAAAACGATGAGAAAATTTTGGAGAAGAAAAAATCTAACCTTTCTTTCTCATTTATCAAGAATAAAAAAAAAGTTCAACAAGAAACTGAATTTACTCAGCTGCTCGTTATACTGAATTCTATTGAAAATCATACAGCTATACGCAAGTAAGTACAGGTTGACAATGAAAAAGAAAATAAGAGAGAGAGAGAGAGAGAGAGAGAGAAGCTCTTCCATCCTGATAATGATCATGATCGTGGAAGTATTTTCAATGGCTACAGGTTGAAATGTTCAGGGAATAGGAAGTGAGAATGACAGTATTAAGATGATGATGAAAAGTCATGAATTTATCATGGGTGTGAAGCTGAACCTATTTCTCATGTAAGACAGATTGAGAAGAGAACTTTTTTTTTATCATCCTCCTTGATTTTATATCTTTTGCATATTCCATTGCTGTTCATCATCATGTTGATGTTTTTTTCTTCTTCTTCTTCTTCGTCTTGAAAAGGTTTCATGTTTTTGATGTGAACAAAAATGAAGCATCATGAAGATAAGATGAAGATAAAAAAGTTCTGAGGCTAGAAAATTGAGAGAAGATTCCATTTACTCAGAATATTTTTTCTTCCTTCTTGTTCTTCTTTTTTTTCCTTATCTTCCATCTTCATCCTTATGAATAATAATAATTCATGTAACAACCAAAGAGAAGTGGAAAGTTTTCAGTTGATTCAATAATATATTTATTTTCATCCTCATCATTATCATCTTTATCTTTTAGAATCTTGAACTTTACTTTTCTCAATTTTTTCTTCTTCTACTTACTTTTCAAAGAACGAAACAAAAAAAGAAATGAACAAGCTCAATATTTCAACAACAATGAATTTCTCATGGGTAAACTTTACCTTTTTCTCATTGTAGTCAATAATATCTGGAACAATTTTCATTCTCTCTCTCTCTTTCAATCCAAATCTTTTACCTCCACTTTCAAACTTAATCCACTCCCAAAGCTTAAATCCCTTCCCAATGGTAGTTACAATTGTCACCAAGTATTATAAATGTTTGTAGTAAACCTTTCAAAGGTCAAAGACAAATATATATTACATCATGAATTGAACATCTCGTTGAACCTTCATTCATCTAATTTTCAAGAGCACTTTTGATTGTTTGATTATTATGGTGAGAACTTTATTTTTTTTTCTCCTCATCTTCATGTCAAAATTGATGCATGATGATGATACAGTTAATTGTTATTGCCAGTCTTATATAATATACTTTATATTTAGCTGATGAATTGATTTAATCATCTATTGATATATAACTTGTCAGGGAAACGTTTCCATTATCATTGAATGTCAACCCAAAGAGATGAGATTGAGTAAACATTTTCCCTTGAAACTTTTTTCCCCCTTCTCCTCATCCACTCCATGGGAAAAAACTTATCATTATAAGATTATCTTCATGGTATCATGATAATGGATTTTATATTGTTATTACAACTAAACTGTATTCATGATCAGATAGAGATACATGTGTGTTAGAAAGAGATAGAAATTGTTGATTCATTGAGAAAACACTTGATGTAAAGTTCATACTAATTCAATGAATTCTGATTGCACTGAATCTATCGATGAAATTGAATAAGTGAATTATATATAAATAAGGTTTCGTCTACGTAAATTTGGATAGTCTAGCACCCATGCTAGATTAGGAACCTGATTCGTTACAAGTAACACATTTAATCGTAATCTCTATACATGATGATAATAGTGATGAGTGAATTTCTATTTGATTGGAAATTTGTTTATCATGTTAATTGTTTTGTTTACCTTTTAGGACGATATCCATCAAACCGAAGTGAAACAAATTTATTTGGATACCAAATGAAAATCCATCGACATTTAAATTGACTATTGGTTGACCAGTCAAGGTCAGAAGGCACTTGATAACTAATTGAACCCTCACTTTCAAGGTCGGTTTGGGTTGAATCAATTGAATGAGATGAGCAATAGTTGTTATCAATAAACTCATATTTCCCTTCAAAATGGAAATCATTATAATCTTGATTAAAGTTCATACCGATTATCGTAAAATTAAGGACCGATTGTGATCCAATTAGATTCAATATTATTGGTGTTTTCAGATTAACTGTTAAATTGGTTGAATCACAGAAGCAAGCGACACTTAATAGCTCATTTGTCACACTATCATAAACCCTTAAAGTCGATGAAGATAAAGATGATGATGATACGGATGATAAGGATGCTGAAGCTCTTGTTTTAGTTAAAGTAAAACCTTTAGATGAATATGAAGATTGTTTCAATTGATTATCTTTCCCTCTTAATCCAAAAGTTGATTTAGTTTTGGTTAATGTTGAAAGTGGTGAAGTGGAAATTGATTGAGATGAAGATGAGGATGGATTTAAAGGTGAGATACAAGAATAGGTTTGAATTGGATCATTAGTTGATTGTCGACACAATTGAGAAGCTGATGTCAATTTTAGTGAAGTTATTTTGAGAATTAATTTTTCACCTACTCGACCATTGAAATAATATGAACATGAAACATCTCGATTTCCACCTCGACCATAAAAGAAAAGGTTACGAGATGATCGGATTGTACCGGTAGATGATTTAATTGAATCAAATCGACGATCACAAAGTGTACCAATAATTGGATCACCTGATTCATAAGTATCTATAAATTCATATCGAGCGGTAAATTTTGTCGGTATATAAGTTAAACCTGGAAGACGACGTTGAAATTGACTAATCATCAGATTAGAACCTTGGAAATATATGATTCTTTAGGATATGAGCATGGAACCGTTGGATTAATAACTGAATCAATTGGATTAGGATTAACAGGTAACTTGAGATGATTCGTTGAACGATAATTATTGTTGATATTATGAACTGAAGCTCGGCCACATATTTTGGGTGAACTTTTCTCACAAAAATGACCAATCAATCTAATGGTTGCATTACCATTGGGAGATTTTTTTCTCAATGATGGTAAATATTGTTGACCATTGGTCACTATTTCAGTAATCTGAAGCTCACCAGAGTCACATTTTTCCTCTGATGACCAAGGATGAGAGTCCTCAGTAAAATAAGATATAAATTGTAACCAAATTTTATCAAAACTATTTATGGACATAAATTGATAAGTACAACTTGTATTCTGTGAAGTTGATGGTTGAAGTGAACCTTCAAATTGACCACTTCGAGATCCACTTGACCCATTGTAAATATATTCACATTTATTAATAGATGATTGCTCTTGGTATCTTTGATTAATATTTAAAGGTAGTCGAGGTTGACCATTCTCACCGTTAACTATTGAAGACGGTGGTAAACTAAAAGGCTCTGAAGGTGATGAAGACAATGATGATGATAAATGATAAGGTGAAGATGATGATAACCCAAAAGATGTTGACTCTTCCTTGGTCAGTTTTATACTAATGTCTATCTCGAATCGTGAATCAGACAAAGCATTATCAGAAACACTTATAAGTACTAAAAGCATTTCTCCTTTTGATGATGTTATCGGTGGTAAATTACCAGTGCCACAGAATTGAAGGAGACGAGGCGATTTCGTGGTTGGACCATCGTAGACGATTACCTTGTCCAATGGACAATCTGATATGAGGCCAGTTCGTGTTTGTTTACCGGTGGAAGTTGACGTTGAACCGGAAAATATTGAAATTTTGTATTCATTTGACTGGAAAAGCAAATAGATAAGAAAAAAACAGAAATGAGATAAAAAAAATTAATTCACTCCGATTAACATGAAGATTAGTTTTCATGGGGGAAAATTCAATATTCAGACTATTATTATTATTATTTATCTGTTGAGGGAGAAAAGTTATTAAAAGGAGTTTTGTCTATGAGAAAAAAAAGCTTCTCTATGATTATCATTGAGAACTTGAAAAATATACTCCCAAGTTTCATCTTCAATTACAATTCTATGGAAGATTTAATTTGATGCAATTAGATATAATTCAATGTTTTTTTACTCCAATGATTATCTGAAGACATAAGTTATATCTCATTGAAAGTATTCTTAGTGAGTAAGTGGGTGGGAATGATGAGATTAGAACTTTGCTTTTTTATATTCTAAATGAGCTTTATGAAAGGGTTTAAGTGAGAAAAGATGAGGTGGATTTATTATCATGAAGCGAAAAAAGTTCAGAGGAAGGAGGAGAACAAGAAGAGGAAAAAATGATTCCATCATGATGATTTTTCCATCATATTGAAAGTTGAGTTTTCTAGTTGATTATGTTGAAATGATGTCTATTTATGTTTTGTTTGTCTTCATACTACATGATGAGGATGATGAAGATACAAAGTGTATCATTATTAATAATAGTTATTGATGAGGAAGATGAAATAGAGAGGATAAGAAAGATGATGATAAATGAAGAAAATTCTGTATATGTGTGTGTGTGTGTGTGTGTGTGAGAGAGAGAGAGAGAGAGAGAGAGAATTAAGTTGGACAGAAAATTCTTTTCTTGATTCAGAAGGTTTTTTTTGCTTCTTTTTATTTGGTAGAAATCTGAGACTCTGATTGTGACTCTGGCAAAGAGAAAGTGAAGAAACTTAATTGACGACTGAATAGTTAAGAAGATGATGATGAAAATAGAAAGAGATGATGATGATGAGAAGGAGGATAAAGTCTAAAAGCTAATGGACATTCTCATGGGTGAACATTATATATTAGAGTCAACAAGTACCATGGAATGAAAAAATGTTACTCGAATTGATGATAATGATGATGAGAAAAAGGATCAGAATAAATTGTTGTTTTATAACCATGAAAGGAAAATCCAGGAGAAAAACAAAGAATCATCAGAATTAACTGATTAGGCGGAAAGATTAGCTCACAAATTCTGAGTAATTAGTTCAATATAATCACGAACTCATCTTAATGATACACAAATAATGAGGAAATAGATAAATAGTAAAGGTAGGAAGGAAAAATTCAATTCCAGAGAAAGAAAGAAAGAGAAAGAGAATCTGAAATTGTATTTGAAGAAAAAGAATTTGGAAATCAATTTTTCATGCTCGAAATTATTTTATATCTATTTCGATGAGATTTATAAATCTTAATTTGTTTCATCATGTTAGAATCTTGGAATTATTTTCATGAATATTCAATGTCAGAATTTAATATAACTTTGTTACCATGAGAATTTTTTTTTCGGAAAAAAATGAAACTAATATTTATATTAGATATATAAATATTTAGATGGTAATAAATTCATGAAGATTAATAACTTTGATTACCTGATTAATTGTGATTCGAGGTTTTAATCCGTTTACATTTCGAGTTTGATTTAGTTTCTGTTTTATAAGATAATGGCAGGTTACATTTCTAGGATAGAATCCAGGATAATTGGGTGATAAAAGGCGACATTTATTATTATTATTATTATTATTGGAATCTAGACAATCATCAAAAATTTGGTTACATGGTGATGATATTATTCCAGGTAATTTAATTCTGGATTCTGTGGGTGGTGAACCTTCAAAGGCAAATGACAATAATGATAATAGTTAAGAGACAGAAAAAAACAATAAGATGATAATGATGATTAAGGTGGTACAATACAATTACAATTGCAGTTACATCATCAATACTATTGTAATATAACATTTAATGGTTATGATGATGATCATCATCATCAAGGTGATTCTTATTATTGTATTTCTCAGACTCAGATTCCCACCTCCCGTTGTCATGAAATATGTTGCATGTTTGGTTGGTGTTGAGGCGTAAAGAAAGATGAGTAATAAACTGAATTAATATTTATTAATAAGTTTAACTGAACATTGAAGTGGATTAGTGATTAGCGATTTGATCAATGACAGAATTGAGAGAATTTCTTTTTCTTTCAGAGAACTGGGAATGAAAGATACATAAATAATATAAAGAAGAGAGCGAAAAAAAGTTCGAAAGTAGGATGAGGATAAGGTGATGGTAGAAGATAAATTTTTTATCTTTCCTTTTTCTCTTCTATTCTCTTTTTTTTATCTTCCTCACGTGTTTCTCTTATAATTTATCAGGTGATTTTTTTGCTCTTCTTTTGCTTATTTTTTATCTGTAAAAATTTCGAGGGATATAAGATTATCTGGGGTGGAAGATGAGGAAAAAAGGAGGAGATTCTGAATGATGATAAACAAAATGTCATCATCATCATCATCATGAGAGATTGAACTTTTTGCTTATCTTCCCTGTTTAATGTGCTCTCCAAATCAACAATACTTAAAGTTAATGGTGTAAACATCCCAATCAACAGTGTTGACTCAAACTTGATTCAAAAAAATAGAAAAAAGTTGACGATTGATTCAACGTTGAATCAATGATTTTTGACGCGATTTTATTCAATTTTGATGAGAATTTGAATCAAAATTGAGAGTTTTTGATTCAAATTTGAGAAAGCAGTTTGAATCAAATTTGAGACTTTACTGACTCTTTTTGAAGCCGAATTGATTCATATTTAAGTAATTTGAAAAAAATCATAAGATCAATTAAATGAAAATCCGATTCATGAATTTTCTCGCGATAAGAATTAGAATCTAGTAATTAATATCAAATTCTAAATATTTTAATTTTAACGTTCAAGTGTAAAGAAAATAATATTTTTATATTCAGTCATCCCATTGCTTATTCAATTGAAAAGATTCGTCTCCAATATCACTGTTGGCATCGTGAAATTCGCCTGAGTCACCATCAGAATTTCCATTCATTGAAATGTCGTCATCATCTTGATCAGTCTTTTCTTTTCCAGTGAATTTATTCTTTTTCCCTTCATTTTTTCTGCTCATTTCTTTGATCATTCTTTCACGGACATCATATTCTTGTCTTTCAGTGTATTCAAATATTTCAGATTTTCTGAAGATATGATCTAGTAGAAAAAGCTAGATTAATTTCATTGAAAAGAATCGAATCTATTCTCACCTATTAGTGATTTGATTCTTTTTCTACCCAAATGAAACTCAAATGATCCTCTGAAAGGCTCACTGAAAGGATCTTTAAAACTCCAGGCATAAACCAAAGGTACTTTTTCATCACGAAAGTTATCACGAAACTTTGCAAGCTCATTTTCAGTTAGGAATTTTTTCCCAATTGTTACATTTTTTATGTAACTTTCAGGAAAAGCTGTTTTCACTAGCTGGTAGCCCAAAGATGAAGGATTATTAGGCTTTGATTTACACAAAGCGCTTTCATATTTATCTAATTCTAATTGAACTTTACCCTCCAAAAAGATCCAATTCTGAATAAAGGAAAAACAAGAGAAAAAAACTCAGTAAAGATTTTGGAAAAGTATTTTCTTTACCTTTTTTCGTATTTTATATGTATCATCTTTCACAGGAACTTTATGCACGATTGTATTTGGCTCTTGCTCCACTTTCATTAACTTTTGATATATTTCTTGGATTATTTCCACTGTGGTTTTTATCGTCGATCCAAGAATATCATTATCAGAAAGCCTTGATGTAGATGAAGCGAGAGCATTCAATTTTTTATCTAAATCTTGTACAATCTGGTCATTTGATTTAGTTCTTTTACTTTTCATATTCTCGTCTCTTTGAACATTTTCATCGACATTACTACAGGGATCATTTTCAATGTCCGTTTCACATTCATCTGAGTCCATCAACAATCCTTTAGGCTTTTCACTTGTTGTTTGTTTACTGGAGGTTTTCAAAATCGATGGACTCTTTTCGGTGACTTCGGGAAAAATATTCTTTTCACCTTCAGTTCTTGTTTTTTTGATTTGAATTTGTTTTTCAGCACCCAAATTAACATCACGCTTGAACTCGCTCATAATATTTGCAATTATCTTTGGACCAAGAACATGTTGAACTGGAGCATCTTCTTCCTCAGTGAGTGGAGCATATTGAAGTTTAACTTTTAAATTCCAATTAGAAAAGATCTTTTTCAAATTCTTCCACATCGGATTCTGTCTTACGTTGCTTTGGAAGCATTTAAGTAGATCAGATTTGTTATCTAGAGAAAGAAAATCAGTTAATTGAAATTCAAAATAAGATCTGATTCAACTCACCAGCAATCGCAATTATCTGTATGGTTAGTTTTTGCTCACAGATGTTGAAAATGAAATAATTCCTTTTCTCATCGAAAAAAGCTTTGAATGGCAAATCGAATCCAAATTCAGAAAGCTGATTTTCATCAATCTGAAACGAAAAGGGCTGCTTTGAGGGAACACAATCTCTGTCTAAAATCAGAGGAAGCACAATTACAAGTTTATATTTTGATTTAGATAATTTTTCATTATCTGATGAACTTTTTCTTTTACTTGATGTTTTATCTGGATCACTGAAAAGAAACTTTTCTTTATCACTGAATGGAGATACTTTGGATGAATTATTTGACTCGCCTCTAGATAAATTCATCATTGGCTGAGTAAAGCATCTACGAATCTTTTCAGGATTCACGGCTTTATAAACACGTTGTGAACTCATTCTGAATGATTAACACAGTTAACAGACTTGCAATTATGATCAAAATGAATGCAAGTAGCAAAGAAGAATTGTTTTTATAAATCACAAAAGGAAACGGATATTGATCAAAATCGTTTATTTTGATTCGAGATTAAACATGGGAAAGAAATCAATCAAAGATGCTTTTCCCTAAAAGCTACAAAAAGCATTTCTGTAAAAGATCTATTTCACAAGATCTGTGCACAAAAAATTGGGTAAAAGCAAATTAAAATGATCGAGTTTCTTTAGACAAAATTGTAAATGTAAATTGATTAATCGAAAAAATTTTAGAAAATTGAAAAAGAAAAATAATTGTACTTTTGATACAATTCGATTGTTATTTGTGATTTACTTTCCTTTCGATTTTGATAAAAATCGAGAGTTTAAGTAATTCAATATTGAAAAATTTGTACTGAATAATAGGAAAATATTTGAAAGTTACTCAACATTTCAATTGTTGGCCAATCGGTTGAAGAATTTACTCAAAACACCCTTTGATTTGAGTTTGGCCAAAATTACACGATCTTCTTCCGTAATATCATCGCAATCAATCGATTCTTCTGAAATTATTTCAGGAATAGCTTGAGTAAGCGGAATAGCATCACCGACATCAGATCTTTGTTTTTTTGTCACATTATCACTATTTTTGGTTCTTTTTCTTCCGATTTGAGATGAATCACCATCCGATTCATCATGAATAGGATCGTTAACCGTATTCTCTCCAGCTGTTGGTATATTTGTATTTTCTTCGAGACTCCCATCTTCAGGTGAGATTGAATGATTTCCAGAATCATTTATTGACACATCCAATGTTTGAAGTGAATCAGATTCAGCTGGAGAATTTTTCTCAGAATCAGATACAATATTTGAAACTTTGCCATCTGAGCCTGGATTTAAACTGGGCAAAATCGGTTCAACATTGTTTTCAGGCTCTTCACTCTCTCTTGAATTTCCCATATCAACTTCAATTATTTCTGCTGATCTTGATCCATTTTTCTCACTAACATCTGTTTGATTTTCGTTCTCACAGCCTGATGTAGATTCATCTTCATTTTCTGATTCGAAAAGATTTATTGGAGGGTTAGGATCTGCATGTAGAGGAATAATTTTTTGTTTACCTTGATGGTCAGGTAGTTTTTCAATGCAAGTTGAAAGTGTTCCTTTGGAATGATTCGTTTCTGTTGACGTTACTTTTGGCACTTTTTCCTGAACTGATTCTTTTTCACGAGGTGAATTTCCCTGTTTTTGAGAGCGTGAAGACCTTCTGGTTACTACTCTCAGCGCTTGATGGGATCGATTAATCACTTTGGAACCATCTTTCTTTTGAATATCCAAATGATAAATTTCTGAATCGATATCCGAATCAGGATCAGAAATATCATCAAGATTGATAGCTGAGCTGAGAAAGTTAGGCTTTGGTCTACACGAATGCATCGCCTTAGCGAGACAGCCAACAAGAAACTTTTCTGTTGCTTTGTCATATTTTTTGAATTTTCCTTTTCGTACCACATGATCTGTACATCAATTTGGAAAATAGAATTAGAAAAAATTCACTAGAAATCAATACTTTTTCTTACCAATTAAAGCTCGTAGTCTTTTCTCTCCTAAGCCATTTTTGAATTGACCTTCGCCAGGATTAGCCAATGGATTTTGATGATTCCAAATAGAAATGAGAGATTTTCTTCCACCAGCGCCTTTAACTGTAACTCCAACTAGCCAATGCTTAGGAAAAGCGAATCGAATAATATTCGTAATGATTGCAGCTGGTTGATATTCTGATTTTGATGAGATCGCAGCTTTGTATTTGTTAGTATACACTGGTAGAATACCTTCAATCATTGTTGTTTGACCACTCGAATAAGTTTTATCTTCTTCAGGAATATATCGAACCTCACCAGGATTCTTTTCAACTTGAATAATGTTTTTTTCCTGTTGATCTTTCATTTCTTTTGAATAAAAAACTGATTCAAAAGTATCAATGACTTTGTCAATAATCAGTTTTATATCTTGAGGTGATTCCACCTCAGTAGAATTGAGACTTTTCAACTTTTGTAAATTGTCCATAAAATCGTTCTCTTTCAGTTGATCAGGTATGAGTGAATGAGACACATCTGAATTTGATTCATCGAAATAATCATCTTCGTCATCGTCAGCAAAAAGATCATCTTGAATCAGATCAGATTGAGCACTTGTGGATGGTTGAGGATCTTGACATATTTTTGATTGATTTTTCACTTGACTATTCAGCGTTTCAATCCTTTTTTTGACTTCAGTAAGATCTTCTTCACTTGTTATGGGTAATCTTTGAGATTCAAATTTTGAAATAGAAATATTATCGACAATTAACCAATTCGAGATTTTTTTCTCAGCGGATGATGGATTAGATTTCAACTCTTTATTTATAAAAGTCTGATAAATTTCAGATAGTTGAACTGAGTCATCTAGAATTGAAAGAAAAAGATAATTATTACCATGAATTGAGGAAAAATCTTTAATAAACTTACCACCGACTGATACGATCATTGCGGCTAAGGGCTTACAACCATCAATCTCAATATAAATGAGATTATCTCGATGAATTTCAAGAAGACGAAGATCTTTGGGAATTTGTTCAGAAGACACTTTGAACAAAACTGGTAATTTGATCTTAGAACCATCATTTGTTTTGTACCGTAGAACGGCAACCACTAGCTTTTGATTCTCCATGAGACTCATGTAACTTCCAACTAATGTGGTTTGATTATGAATCAAATTACTCTGAGATTGTCTTGAACTTTTTTGAAATTTAACTGTTGATTTTCGGCGTTTTGATCTTTCTTCCATCAAAAGAATACACGAAATTGTTCACATTCGGTAAAATAAAACAATTAACAAGAAAAAAATATTCAAAAAATAAAAGAAACAATTGTTTTTGAGTAAAAACAAAAATGTAAAAATGAAATGAGTTTGAATTAATGCGGAAACACTTGTTACCAAGGAGATAAGAGAATAGAATAAATTTTTAAAAAGAACAAGCTAATTGGTCGAAAAAGAATTTTTTGATTATCACCATGGCAACGTGACGAATCAATTTCTTAGTAACCAACATAAGATAAGAGTTTTATCTCCACATGTTTTACTCTGGTGATTTACTTCAAATCATTTAATTAAAATAAATTAACCTTTTATTTAAATTGTTGTGGTGAAATTTTTGATTAATTTGTATTTTGTTAGTGATGATTAGTGGAAATTTATCTCTTCAACATCTTTATCGGCGGAAACGTCGTTATCATCATTTAAATCAACAAAATTACATTGATAATTTACCTGATAATGATTCTTCATTAGAATCATCACATTCATCACAAATTACTTCATCTTTTGTTTCAAATGACATTGAGAGTGACCCTTCAACCAACGGAAGTGAAATAGAAGATAGTGAAAATTATCTTATTCCAAGATCAAAAGAGTATTTTGAAGCTGTGTTTGTTACCATTTTGAGTCACGCTGGTTTAAATTTACATGCTGCTGAAATAGTTATCAATCTTTTCAACACAACTAATAATCGTTTCTCATCTGAACCAGTTACTTTTCCAAGTATAAGACACTTTTGGGATCGTCAAGCTAAAGAAAATATCATTCATGTTTACGTTTTGTGCCCTAGAAAACATTCTCATGGACCATTTTCAGGGTTATCGAAAGACCAGGAATATTTCGACTGTGAAGGGGATCAATTTCGCGTAAACATGAATAAAGATGATTATTTCATTCATCTCCCTCTCCGTGTTCAGCTTGAAAAGTTTCTACCATCTATACCTTGTACCGCATGGCAAGAAAGTAAAATAGATCCATATGAACCAGATGATGTATCAAATGCTGATCTCGCGAGAAGAATCAAATCATCTGAAAGTTCCTGCGAAAAATTGACCATGACCTTACACTCAGATGAAGTGGGTTGTTCTGGCAGTTCAAGCATAAAAATTCTGTCAATTTTTATTTCAATTAACGAGTTGAGAAGAAAAGAAAGGAGAAAGTTCTTTTTCCTTGTTGGCCTTTATGTTGGGAAGAAGAAACCAACCGTTGAAAGTTTTTTAACCCCAATCTGTACCGAAATAAGATCATTATCAACGGATCCCATGGAAATTGATATAAATGGAAAAAGATCTAGAAAGGTTTCTTGTCATTTGATTGCTTTGATAGCAGATGCTCCAATGAAAGCCTACCTGAGAAATGTCCGACAGTACAACCATGTGAATGGTTGTGACTGGTGTCTTATACAAGCGACAACTGCTAATGGAGCTCGCCTCTACGCAAATTCTACTCGCGCTGAACTTAATGATCTGAGTAGAAAAAAAGAAGATTTTTTTCATTACAAAGCGCAAAGAGAAGAGAATCAAAATCAGAATCATATTCAATTCAATCCAAGATTCAAAGGTATTGCTGGTGTTTCACCGTTGCTAAATCTATTAGACTTTGATATTGTGGATGGAGTAAGTGTAGAGCCAATGCACTGTATAAGTTTAGGTGTTTTTCGAAATTTCGTGATCAAAGGAATTCTTGGAAATAATACCAGTATATTTGAAAGAGAAATAAATCTTAATAGATTCATGTCCTCAATTGCTGAAAGATTAACAAGTATCAAAGTCCCGTCCGAATCAGCAAGAATTGTAAGAGGAATGGATGAAATAAGACTATGGAAAAGTTCTGAATATGATTCTTTTCTATCTTACTTTTTCTTCTCTTCTGTGAGAGGCCTGCTTAAGAAAAGTGTTATAAACTACATATCTTGTCTCTGTAGAATATATTACTTATCTCACATTGGACCAGTTAATCAGGCAATTATCGACGAAATGGATAATCTAGTGGAAGAATATCAAATTGGGACTGCTACTCTTTTTGGAACTCGATTTCTTTCGTACAACCTTCATATTCTTTCTCATTTATCTAAATCTCTTCGCAACCTTGGACCAAGTGCTAGTGTATCATCATACCCTCTTGAAGATCACATGGGTAAACTCAAACATAAAGTTCGACGATATTCTCATATCGGACCGTCTTTGCTTAGAGTTTTTCTGAATGATTTGAAATTCTCAGAGCTTTGTGAAGTGAAACTCAAAAATTGGCAGCTGAATCATAAAGAAAAAAGAAACTTTGGATTGTGCGAAAAAAACAGTGAGATTAAAAAAATTCCTTTCAGATCAATTTCCGATTCGATGAAAAATTTAATTTTCGAATCAATAGAAAATCAATTGGATCCAATTGGATTAGTGAATAATCAAATATCTCATTACAAATCAATCTCGAAGTGTGGAATAAGATATTCAATCGCTGAATATTGTCAAGACAAACAGAGAAATGATTCCATTATTTGTGTTGGAGAAAAATTTTACCGAATAAAAGCCATTGTTGGATTTAGAGAAAAAACTCTTTTTCTCTGTCAGCTTTTTACCTCTAAACGCGTTCATTTGGCTTTTCAAGGGTTCAGTGGCTATTTTTCATTCAGTTTAGATCACATCTACGAAGTAACTGAATCAGATCGTCGTCATCTCGATTGCATCGATATTGATAGTGATATTTCCAAGTGTATCTTTATTCAATCAACAACTTTCTTTTTCAAATATTCTAAAGACTTCATCATTAAACCCTTTCTAAAAAATATTTAAATTCACTGGATTAATCACTGAAAAAGAACATCAATTTATTCTTAAGGTAAGCTTTCCATATGATTTTCTCATTCTGTTTACATTTTAAATTTATCTTTTTCTTTTCTTTTCTTCTCTTTGTGTTTAGAAATTTATCTTTTTTATCTCAAAATGGAATCTCAAGATCAAGAAATTTATCAAAATTACGGTAAGTCTAATCATAATATTCGTTTCGAATATAATTTTATTATATTTGAATTGGTCGACTAAAATCTATTTCTTTTATTTTCTCATCACAAGGATTTAGCGTAAATATTGAAACAAAAACAACAATCAAAATCAACTGGTGTCCAATTCCCGTCGAAAATGATTTTCCTCTCCAACAACAACAATATCAACAAGATTCTTATCATCCTCAGCAACAAGATTCTCATCGTCCTCAACAACAAGATTTTCATCAACATCATCAACAAGATTTTCATCAACATCAACATCAACAACAACAAGCTTATTCTCAACAACAACAAGATCTTTCTCAACAACAACAAGATTTTCAACACCAAATTGTTATCGACAAAAAAAGGACAGTGAAGATAGTGATGATGAAGTTTTTTTCAATTACAAATTTGATGAATTTGATCAAAAAGGCCAATTTGAAGAAATGGATTATTCCCAAGAAGTGAAAGAAATGGAAATTTAATATTTTTCTTACCATTTTTCACGATCATTCATTATGATATTTTTCTTTGATTTTTCTTCATATATTCAAGCTTAACCAAAATTTCTGGTATCTTTATATTTATCCCACAAATTCAACAGTTTTTCTTATCGATAATTTCTCTTTTTCTCTGATTACAATCAATTTCACCACTTGTTATGCTCGAAATTCTAAAGAATAATATCCATATTCATAATTCAATATGATGAATTTTCTTGATTTCTGAATAGAATAAATTCAAATTCGATTTTTACATTTCGCTTTCTCTTTTCTTTGAAAGAAGCTTTATTCAGCTTGACTTTGGCTTAACGAATCTTTTGAGATGATTCATGCTCTTGTTTTCAGCTTTTGGATTTTTATTCCTTTCTCTTTCATTTTTTTGACTAATTTTGAATCAATTCTAAAAATTGATTGTTGTTGAATCAGTTTTGAATCAATGAGTTGATTCAGTACTGAATCAAAACTAAATCAAATCGGCTCCTCAAAAATTACACTGTTGATTGGGCATCTTGGATTATAATTCATTATCTTTCAGAATTTTTTTCTTCCTCTTCTTTTTAAGCTTCATTCAATTTTATTCTACTGAAAATATTTACCTTTTGTCTAATCATTCGATTCTTTGAGTGACCAATGGTCAAAATCAATAGTTGAATGAAGAAAAAGATAAATAGAAGATGAAAAGAAAGAAAGAAAGAAAGAAAAAGAGAAAGTGAAATATCCTCCTGGAAGAGATTGTATTTGATTAACTGTTTAGACATGAAACTGAATCAACAGAGAATCAACTAAAAGGATAATCAGATGTTGGGTTAATTTGTAATCAAATCATTTGCTTATTATTATTATTTGTAGGTGAGATTTTCATCTGATTGAAATAATCAGGAAATAGCTTCGAGTGTTATCAAATAATATTCCCTCCCTGTTATTGTATGTGTTGTTGTTGTTTGCAGTTTCGTCATCCAGAAAACTTGAACCTTATTGACTCATGATGATTATCATGATGAGATCATGATGATAAAAGAGGGGGAAAAGTGTTAATGCCTTGGGTGATAAAGATGATAAACTATTCATTCTGGTGATTATATTTTTTTTCTTCTCTCTCTCTCTCTCTCTCTCTCTCTCTCTCTCTCTCTTCTGTGTCAACCCACCGGTGGGTTGACAAAATAATCATGATGAAAAAGTAGTAACATGAGGTAATTTCAGTTGTGTTCTTGAATAAAATGATAACTAATTTGCTAATTTTAAAAGTGATTTATTTTATCGAATTTAATTCTCTTAAGATCAAATCAGATCATATTCTAAATCATAGAAAAAAAGTTTTTCATTAAAAAACTTGTAATATAATAATAATAATAATAAACTTCGGAACAATAAACAGAATCAATGGTAATATGATTATAAAATCAATCTGATTAAGAAAGAAAAATAATAATCTTTCAATTAGATTTCCATTAAGTGGTAAATTTATTTTAGAACTTTTTCTTGCCTCCAACAGATTCGATAAAGTAAAAGTATTAATATGTTAGAGAAGGAGAAAAAGTTTCAAAAGTTGAGAGAATTGTGTTTCGGGTTCTCTTATTTTTGTAATACAATATGTAAATATAACGGATTACAAATGATTCTGATTGTGATTCTAGAGACATAATCATTTTACCTCTTGAATGAATTCACATCATTATGATTTTCGGTGTTACCATGCATATGAAACTTTTGTCGTTCCTCATCTTCATTAATATAACTTTATATATCTTCCATCATCTTCATCATTACATCAACAGCAAATTAGGGAGAAAGAGAGAGAGAGAGAGAGAGAGAGAAAGCGAGAGAAATATATTCTACACGCAATATCAATTCTACATCTTTCTCATCATGTCTTTCTCAGCATTCTCACTCTTTCTTCCCATGATTCAGAAATTTACTCTTTCCCTTTTTTTCTCATTCTCTTTCTATCTTTATATTCTCATCAACTGAAACATTTCCCTTGGATGATATCAACTCTCCCTCTCTCTCTCTATTTCTCAAGCATCATCATCCTTTTTCAACCTAATTGCCAACATCTTTTCACAATCAATTGCATATAAAAAGTGATCTTCTCATCCATAAGACCCTGTATCTTTCATACATCTAATTTAACCTGACATTTAATGTTACCACTCACGCTTAAAATACAAACATACACACACAGCAATATGCTTGAAGCACATGAGTAATCAACCAACAGAAATCAATTGTTACTCTTCAAATACACTGGCAACAGTTCAATATGCATACAATTACAATTATATTATTATTCCTCTTACAATAATAATAATCAACATAATGATGATAATAATTATCTTCATCATTATCATCAGCAGTTGCATCTTAATCTCTGAAAATATGCAATTTTCCCATTTCAACTATTTAATTCCCAAGCATGTATATCCAATCAGTCCCTTATAAAGAGTAGTTGCCATATAAAAGCAACGAAATGTACTTTCAATTGCAATTACAAACTTTTAGTATCAACCAATTAATTTGAATTTGTATTCACCATAAGTATCAGTCAAAGAATCACATTTTCAATATTACTGAATAAAATAACAGGATTTTCCCTTCTCGTTAAGATGGGAAGTATTTTCAATAATGATTTGTAACATATCGTATTAATTTGGGCTGAGCTAAACTGAAATTTCAGTTTGACTGAACTGATGTGTATAAAAGTTCATGTTGTTCCAGAGACTCTCTTGTTGCTATTGTTGTTACATGTGAACTTTTCATTTGAATGTAAATAATGATGAAGTTTTTATCCCTGCCAACATGGTGATGAACTACATGGTAATACTCATAATCAACATGAGCATGAAAGTGCTGTGATAAAAATGATCATCTATCAACATGATTACATGATAATTATCACAAATATTATTAATATTACATGGGTATTACCTTTTGCAAGTTATTAATAATACAAGTCAAGATAATCAGTATATTAGTCACACAGATTATTTTGACATCATGTAATATCATAGGGATGTATTTGGTGACCTTTTTTTTAACTAGTTGGATTTAACCTAGATAATGGTTATAATCGATGGT
The DNA here is from genome assembly GCF_014898815.1 of Panonychus citri. Taxonomy (NCBI): domain Eukaryota; kingdom Metazoa; phylum Arthropoda; class Arachnida; order Trombidiformes; family Tetranychidae; genus Panonychus; species Panonychus citri. The sequence goes on along the minus strand of NW_026515410.1, from coordinate 41,105 downwards.
CATCACTCCTCTTTGTACTGGTCAAGAGTATTAATCAAGTAATCAAGGAACAAAAAAAATGGATCAGATTCAATTTGATAGTAACAAAAATCTCATTAACAGTTTTATCAATAATCATTATTTATTGTGAGTGATTAACATTTGATGATGATGATGATGATGGTCAATATCATTCGGATGAATTGAAAAAATAATCTCATTAAAATGAATACAAAGCTGACCAGTCTTCTGATTGGATAATTGATTCATTCATACGAAAGAGAGAGAGAGAGAGAGAGGACATTGTGATGACCATACTGATTACAATCAATTGATTTCAAGGGTAATTGTTTGTAACTTGTTTTCTAATCTACAATTGATGTCAATTTAATTTCCACTTTGTATTGTTACCAGAAAGTTACTTCAAATCAATGATACAAGTGATTTAATTGGTATTAACAATCAACTCGAAAATTTGGATCGTGATAATCATCATATTGATCATGACATTTGATCAATTACAATTAGCAGGATAAATACAAAGTGTAAAAGTTTAATTTCAATTGCAATCACAAGTCTGTCAATCGTTAAAGTAAATAATATATTCAGATTGGAAAATTTAAATTCAACCAATCAGATTGATTATTTTTCTCCATCATCATCACCATACTGAGTTTTACTAAAACTCTCTTGAATTTAAGGTGAAGCTACAGAATTGGATTTCTATTTTGAAAAGTTCATTCAACATAAAGGTATTGATATAATAACGATACGAGATTGAATTACAATTTAGGATAAAAATCATTAGCTGATTGAGAACACGAATATTGTATGATAATGAACATCCAGAACCTTTCACTTTGATATGAATCGGCTAAAAGTATTAAGTATCCACTGGCCATTGGTCAATCATAATATGATATCATTTCCATGATGATGATGGTGGATAAAGTTGCATTAAACAGCATATTCCATTTACATTTAACAAACTGTAATCCATTGGAAAACTATTATTTCAACTTTTAGATATCTCTTTTTAACTTGGAATCCTCCCTGATGCTATGAGTCTGAATTTGGAATCTATTATTATCTCTAACTTGAATTACACTTTTGGAGCTTTTCTCCTCCCAGTCTTTTTTCAAGGTTATCCAAGCTTGAACAACTTTTTGCTTCTTCTTCGTTCTCAAAAATCTTACAATCTTATGGACTTGAAGGTTTAAAATTTAATATCATGTTACCTGGGGAGTTGATTGGACAGGAAAAGGTTGGTCGTTTTTTCCTGTAGGGTGGAAGTGGAAAATGATCCTTTAGTTAAGCTCCATCAAAAGGACTTGGACAATGGAAAGGAAAATGATTCAAAGTTTCATCTCAAAGAGAAGACGAGAAAAAAATCACAATTTGAAGCTTTGATGGACAAATACAAACATTGGCTACTTTCGGTCAGTATTTTGGACCAAAATTACTATAATGATGATATGATTTCATGATGATAATCATTTCAAGTTGAAGATAAAATTCATTGTTTAGAAAAAAAACTATTCAACGACAATCAAGTGAGAGACAAAAGAGATGAGAATTGTAATCTAGAGAGAGAGAGAGAGAGAGAGAGAGAGAGAGAGAGAGAGAGAGAGAAGTTATACAGAAAAAATCATCATCATTATCATGAATGTGTCATCATGGATAAAGATTAAAAGTAAACTACTAAGAAGATGAAAAATGAACGCACCAGTGAATTTAACTAAAGTATCATGAACTTTTCTTTCTTTTTCTCTGTTCATTTTCTACCATGAAGTTGTTATGTCTTTTAGTATAAAAAATGTTTCGAAATTATTAGGGAAGAAAATAATTTGTTAGAGAATTGGAAGAGGCGGAAGAAAAGATGAGAGATAAATTTTCCAGACCAGAACTAGAGAAAGATTCAACTACTAGCCAGAACTTTTTTTCCTCTCATCATCATCATCATCATCATACATGTATGATTTAGTTTCAACTCCATTGTTCAAGTTCAAACTCCTTGAAACTCTGAGATTCAAGAATGAGGCAAAAAAAAGAGTTCAAACTCATTGGTTTCCAAAAAATTGAGGATGAAAAATTTTCCAATTTAACTGATATTTTCTAGTGAAAAATTTACAGACAATTAGGTGTTCGTTTCATAAAAGGTGAAGAGACTTAATCATCGCAATTAGCATCAATTATCTCGTTAATTGTAGCATGATGATGTACAGAAAATGTTCAAAACTGACACAGAAACACATACATGTAGACATGCATACAAATAACTTAACATTCTGAAAAATGTTTACTCATTAGTTAATTAAATCCATCGGTTGCATGTGTAGCAAATTCAATCCCAAAAGTAATTCATCCTCATCTTTTATCAGAGGAGAAAAAAACTTTTTTCCCTTTTACTAATCTAACTCACTTCTTGATTAACCATGATTAATTTACTTAATCAAGCTCACACAGAGTAATTTGGGTGAATTTACACCAACAGCAATCAGGTAACCAAAATTTAACCAGAAAATTATTCATCTTCATGGATTTAAATTGCCAACAAGAAAAGCACTTACTTTGGATTTTCGTATATACCAAATTGATAAACATTAGTATCTATTAGCAGTTGATTGTTAATTCAAACTCAAGTATTGATGGTAACAGTTTTGTAATTGTATTATTGTTGATTGTTGTAATTTGTTTCTTTAATTGTTGTTTACTTACCTGGAGTGTTTGATGAACGTGATTTATTATTTTCTTGTGATTATTGCTGAGGTTGGGTTGATGGTTGTGGAGGTGAAAAGTTGACTGGTAAAATCTGTACGTCAGGTAGATATTCAATGGTAGATATTGGCTGAAAAAGCTCTTCCTCTTGTAATGAAATGGTCAGAGTTAAATTGTTTCCTTGGCTGTAAAAAGTTGCTCGTCGACTCTGTTGTTAATGATGATGACCAAATAATGACCAAAAAGTGATAATGTCCAACCGATGAAAGTGAAATTCAATGGCAAAGTGACGATCAGAGCAATGGTCAAAGTTTTCAATGAAAAAAAATATATAAACATTTTCAAATATTGAGTGAAAATGTTTTTTATTACATTTTGTGGTGTCCATTTTTGACACAGTTGTTGGGTTTGTTGGGGCGATGATGATGATGGTGACAGTAGTAGTAGTAGTGTCCAATTTTGTTGTAAAGTCCATTTAGTTTTTATTTATATTTATTTTTATTTTGGGTGAAAAACAGTGACCAAGAAAAAAATAAATGTCCAATGGTGAAAATTGTATTGATGGTGATGATGGTGATTCCCAGTGGTCAATATGAAAACGATAAATTATTATATCATGTTGAATGGTGAAGGAGGAGAAGATGGATGATAAAAGGAAGAGAAAGAAGATAAATTTTAGTATTAATAGTAGCAATAGCAGTGTGGTATTGTATCAAATGATTAGGAGTAACATCATCATCACCAACACAGAAGCAACAACAACAACAACAATAATAATAATAACTACATCTCAATCTAATATAATATCGTAGCTCTGTAAGGCAAGGATCTTGTAACAATTTTCATGGGATAAACTTAGAGTTCTGGGTAGGAAAAAAACTAAGGTAAAAGATAAATCTTCCAATGAGAATGGTTATCATCTTCATCATTAGAAAATGTGTATTCTCATATAAATGTTCATCATCTAGAAACATTTATCGAGCTTGCTGTTCATGTTCATCCTTTCATGTTATCATCTAATGTTGTATTATTTTTCTGTAACAATCTCGAATTAAGATAATATAATATTTTTCTCTCTCACTTACTTATATTCTCTCTGTTCTAACTTTTCTCCTGTAATATTAGATTCTTTCTCACCATTATCTGTCCATCTCTCCATGAGTACTGAAAGTAAAAATGGATTGAGAGTGCTAATCAATCCTCTCTCCCTTCATCTCTCCTGTTCATCATTCTTGTCATTCACTTATTACTACAATCAAGATGATAATCTGATAGGAAATTTTTTTTCTTCTTCTTCTCTATTCCATTGATAATCTTCCTGTTTCCTGGCTCCATAGATAATTAACCATTCCATTCATAATCATCATTGTTGCCTGATTGTTGGAAAGATTAAAATGCTTATTAATTAATTGCTTTCAATTGTAGTTCCATTTAGCTTAATTATTTGATTGTTCGCCAACATTTTTCATACGTTTTTAATTGTCACAATTCTGTAATTGCAGTTATCTAATTGGCTATGATTAAGATTTAATTAGCTGTTTAAAAATTAATATTATCTTTTTTCTGTCAAGACAATTAATTATTCAAATAAAATGAAATAATAACTTTGCGTTGGTTATTATCAAATACTTACATATAACCAAGATAATGAATAAACGATTAACTTTAATCCTTTTTTGTTTATTTCAAGCTCTTATGTAAACCAGATTAATTATCAATTTTATTAGTAAATCCACAAATGATTAATTATCAGAATCATTAAAAGGTATTCAAATAACAAAAGATAAAACAAGTGATAGAGAGTAAGAATTTAATTTTATGCTAATCACTAGAAACTGACCAGCATGAATATAATTTGATTGAGTTATCAGAATTCAACGTATGAGGAATTATTATTATGAGATATTGTGTATTATTAAGTTTGCTAATCACGAGTATAACTATTTATAATTACCAAAAGCTATCGAAAAATCTAACAGTCAATACATTAATAGATTCTTATTGTTTATTTAATGATAATAATTTTGCTTATTATCTCAATCACAATCGTAAACTATCAGAGCTTTTATAAAATATAATAACACGAAATAATTAGAGAATGAGGGTTAATATTTTCATTCTGTAATCAATCAAGTCTCTACTCTCTCTCGCTCTCTTTCTCTTTCATTTATGTAATATTATGGATATTGTAACTTTTACTTTAGTTTATCATCATTATTAATGTTTGACAGACTTTCGATTCCAATGAATTCAACAGATTCATGGTGATGATAATGAACACATGATAACAGATGATGAGAATCATATTCTGATATCATAAGGATAACAAGATGTAATGTCAAAGAAAAGAAGAACAGAAAAGAAAAGCAAAAAAGCAAAGAGTTGTCATAATCTTCATTTAACAACGTATGAGTATGACGATCAACTGTCCTACTTCTGGTGGTACCTTCCAACGTCATGGTCGATGATGCGTAGGAGTAAACAAGATCTTTGACAAAAAACTCAATGAAAAGTTTTCTTTGGAATAATTTTCAACTTGTATGAATATAAATCTTCATAAAATAATATCATCATTCTCATTTAGATGAATTCAGATGAACCTTGACCAAAAGCTGGACAGTGAATATTGTGTTTTTTTATGTCATTCTAAACAAGCAAAATGAAGATGAATTCTTATCCAGTCTCCGTCGATGGGCTTGGTAGCAATCAAAAGATGGAGCAATCAAACACCAAACTGACCAGAACCTGTTGGATACTAAAGTTATTTATATTCATCATTGAGACTTTGATGATAATCAAAACTGTCAGATTCAGCGAGAGAATCAGAAATCTTTTATATTTATATTAATGACGATATATAAATGGTGACAACGATTCTACTACGGTTTTCCAGTTTTTCCAATGGGGTAAATTGAGGAAGAAGGGAAAATTTTCAATTCAAAAAGTTGAATTGATTAGCATAAAACAATTTGTTATTTCATTTAAAACTTTTATCGTTCCCTCCCCTAAATATATATGATATTTTTCCGCTTCAAAATTCTGGTTCATTTACACATTCACTGTTTATTCAGTGATTCGGTGAAAAGTTTAGGTTTCAGTTACAAGATCATGATGATGAAGGATGAAGGATGATGAAGGAAAAATAACATTTTCCTCTGTTTGCTTTTGCTAAAATCAATGTTGTTTTTAGGCGGAAGAACTTTTCTCCACTGAAACTCAACATTTAATCATGAAAGTCAAAGATATTCAATAAAATATACCTCAAGAATCAGTTTCATGATTCACGATTTTTGCATCATCTTTTATCCTTCCTTTTTGGATACTTTGTTTTTCCTAATACCTTAAGCCTAACAAAAGCTTTAAACTAGAGTGTAAACTTTTGCAAACAAATTCTAACGGTAACAGTATCATAGTTGCTAATATCAATTGGAGGTGAGAAGACAAAGGAAGATAGAAAGAGAGAGAGAGAAAGATGATGATGGAAAGAATAAAATAATGTTTGATCTTTCAAGATGATGGTTATCATCATGAAAATGTGAAGGAATCCTGAGTGAAAAAAAAGTAATGGATGAAGATCGAACAACGATAAACCATCAATATTATTATTGGAACTTTTTTTTCTCCACTTCGAAAATACTCTTGACACTGCTAACTTTTTCTTAGCATTCTCTCTCTCTCTCTCTCTCTCTCTCTCTCTCTCTCTCTCTCTCTCTCAATTCTTGTTCTGGACTCTCCCTGGATGATGGTGATCATTTCTTAACAGTAACATCTTGAACCTTATCTATCATCACCTTCACTCAACTCTCATCTCATCTTCAGAACTTTTTTCTCCTTCTACAACTCACTCTCTTTCTCTCTTTCAATTCCGTGACAAATTAACCCCAACAATCACCATTAACCATTTTGATTGAACACAGAATCAATAATAACAGAATCTTGCAGAATACAACATTCCTATTATTTTATTACTCTTCCACCATCATCACCTCCTCCAATATCCAACCTTTATCATCATCATCATCACCAGAAATAACAACAATAACAAATAACCGGTCAACAGCAAGAAACAAAAAAAGTGTAAAAGTTTTACTTGTTTCCACAGACAGATAGTTAACTCTAGTTGATTAGTTACCATTTGATTAACATGTTTTAATTGATGTTACCATCTCACAAAATGATCATGATAACAATCAATAACAACAATCAACTCTATCGCCTCATAAGTAAATGTACCTTAGCCTTTGTTTAATCAACCAAGATTTCCTGAATTTCCTTAGTCTTCATGATAATGAACTTTTTTCTTTCCCCAAAGTCTCAACTCTTCAATAGCAATATACCAACTACTGTAAAAGTGTAATACATTTACTATCAGTATACTACTTTTCCTGTATAACTTTTTTTTCCTTCTTTTGCTATTCCAATATAATATTATAACCTCTGAATATACTTGAGGCAACATGATAAGAATCCATTTCATGAACAATTAATGATCGACTAGAAACATTCAATCAATTCCTGTTAAAGTCAATTCTCAACGTTTAACATAATATAATGTATAATATAATAGCAACATGAGATAAGCATGAATAATCAAAGAAATGAAACTTGTTGATGATTTCGAGTTGATATTTATCAAGTAAATCAATTAGAAGCAAAATATTTTTTCTTAGAATCCAAATTTAATTCTTCAATATTAAAAGTTGTTCATTTCATGATATATAAATATTAGATTGAATTTTTTTTTTCGTTCTTAAGGCTTACAAATTGAATCATCAGAATTTGATTCAATTTTCATTCCTTGTGGCTTTTTATATTTATCACTAACCAACGATTTCCGCATACTTAGGGTATTGATAATTTTGTTCATTCAAAAGTCATTCACGATAATTCAATTGAAATAGAAAAGTGATTCTGGTGGTTTTGAAAAGAGAACAAGCTTAGAATTTAAAAAGATGGTTCAAATTAAAACTAATCAGATGAGGATGACGATGAAGATGATAAAATTCAACTACTCTTTTCACCTTTATGTTGGAGGACTTTATTGGGAGTGGAAATATAAGTGAAATTAAAATTCCATCAGAGTAGAAACCATCAAGTGTCAACCGATTATTGAATTAATCAATCCAATCAACCTCATGAAATACTAACACTAGACAAAGACAATTCAACTCATGGTGTACACATACGCATAAATATATATAGAGAGAAATATATCATACCCTCGATGGGATTGAAATCAATTCATCATGAAATCTTCATCAAAACTCAACTACAATTGAGACTCATTGAAATCAAATAGAAAAGGGAAAAAAGGTTTACTCTAATAATGAAACAAAAAGAAGAGGGAGAAAAATATGATTACTTAAGGTCGTTAATTGTGATAGATTGAATTTCATTCAAAGTTATAATGAAAATTACATAATAATTATCCCTGATGATTAGTTAATGATATTCATGATGATGAAATAGCTCGATGAATAAAAGAGAAAGTTCTGTTCATCAAGAAGAAGAAAAAAATTTTTTTTCTCTTTTCCAACCAAGAATAACCTCTAATTGTTAAATAATAATGATAAATGAAAGTTAAATTGTTGGAATTACGTTGATGATGATAGAGCATCAATTACTAAATCATATATCAGATTATTATCAAATTATGATATCAATATATATACTAAGAGATAGGAAGTAATGAGAAGGAGGAATAGAAGGAGGTTGAATGGGGGATATGGAACTTTTTTCCTGCTCCCTCAGAACAACATGAGTTTCAACGATAAAACTGATTCAATAGATTTAGTAGCAAGAAAAATCAATGACTAGGGTATTAGACTGGGAGTGATACTTATTACATTAACACACCGAAGGGTGCAAATTACATTGCGCCGGTTGTAAGAGTGGGAAAGAGTTTCAACTCGAGGCAAGAACAAGACTAATTTATTAAATTGAATATCATCTGGTAACAGATTTATTCAGAAACACCGAACCCACTGCCATCCTCATTTCCCACTTCAATATTGATATTGTTCAGAGTCATTCATTTGCTATCACACCTATTGTATTCATTGGATAATAATAATAATTTTTTTTCCTCCTCAGTTCATCATGATAGTTGTTGGTGATAATAGTTCAATTTGAAAGAAAGAGTAAGAAAAAAACTAATAATAAAACTTCACAGATAAGAATTGGAATTCAATCTGTTGAAAACTCTGAACTTTTCTTCTTTGAAGTTTTTTCTTAATCAATAAGTTTTACGATTGATGAACTTTTTTTTCTCTTTCTTTCTTTTATCCTCTTTTCTTTTCTAAATTATCATTAGTCAGTGAGGTAGGAAAACAATGAGTCGAAAATATTCATGTTAATATCAAGAGTATTTCTAAAAGTTGATGGGACTGATGAATAAACACCTTGGCTTCCATTTCATGGTAATTTTTTTCTTTTTATTTTCCATTTTAAATTCTAAAAATTCGTGTAATTCATTTTCATTGCTTCCAAATGGACAGTTAGTTGGAGAAAGAATTCAAGGTTCATGGCAGAAATTTCAGAAGAAAATGTAACCACCACCCATCATCTTCACCTCGCTATCATTTTCTCTCTCTCTCTCTCTCTCTTTCTGTATTTCTTCTTCCTGTTTATCATCCCTTTACATCTTCTTCCTACTCTTTTTCTCTATGATAACATTCATGGTATGAATTCAAAAGACTGAATCAATTGTTCATTTGTTTCGCTTTTTGTTTCCACACAATGAATTCTGTAATTTCCTTTTATCTTCATCCTTTCATGTTGAAAAGCAACAACAAACTAAATCCATAGTCCGTTTCAGTGGAAAAAAGCATTAAGGTCATAAAATAATTTCTGATTACTGAATTAGTTGATTATTGTCCAATAGTTGCAATAGATTAGTAATCAGATTGATACATAATAAATAAATTATTTATCTCTTAGTCTCTAAATCACCAATACGATATAAGATTGACAGTTTCTTTCAAATTGGATTAGCAAATGTTGATTAATCAATCTCAAGACATGATATACCTTCAACCCTTTTTCGGTAAACGGACAAGGATTAACTGTAAATATTTTCTGTGGATAAAGTTTGACAACTGAGTGGATTGTAATAATCTCACACACAGTGATAACCTTATGGGTGGAAAATCTTTCGAAATGAACTGAATAAACTAATAAGCTGTTATGGTGAGAGAAATCAAATGGACATAAGAGACTATGGTGAAGATGAAGCAACAGATATTAGAAAAGAGAGAAAAAAATTGTTCTATTTTACTTTGAACTTCTTTTGTAATGAATGTTGAACATGACAATGAAAAGAATCGAAAGTAAATGATAGTAGTTGCATTTTTCTCTCTCCATTTTTGCAAGTTGGTGAGAATGAGACTCTGATACAATGATTGTCCATTTGGAAGAAATGTGAATGGATTATATAAAAATGAAACATTCCTCTTGGAGTTCTCTAAGTCTATCACTCGATAATTGATGATGATGCTGAAGGGAAAGTCTCACAACTTTATCATGATAATACTTTTGTTTCAATTTCAAGAATTCCGATGTGAATAGATAGCAAAGTGTTTGAGATATTTTGAGGAGAAAAATTTTCATTAATGAAAAAATGTGTTGAAAGTATTCGCTTGCAAATATTTTCACATTTGTCTCTTTCATTGACAAATTGTTACAGAACTGGGAAGTCAGAGTATTATTGATATCGATAGAAAATTTGGTGATGATGATGAGTAAGAACAGTAGTGGGAATTCAAGGAGAGGGTGGAAAAATCTCATGAAATGTTACCATTAGTTGTCCACAAAATTTGCCAACATTTGAGTTCTCTGCAACTGAAGGTATCGCTTGTGAGGAAAATGATGAAGAAGAAGAAGAAGATGATGATGATGATGGTTGTGATGATGAAGCTTCAGAAAGTGGGGAAGATGAAGATGATGATACATTGGCAGGTTTCTTGATCTGTTTCTCATGAATTCTTACATAACCATATTCGCAGACTGGAAACTCCCTGTAAGTTGAAAAGAGAAGATTGAAAATAAACTGTGATTAGAGACTTTTTCTTTTACCTTTACAAAAGAATTGAAAAATTCTGTATTTATATGATTCTGAATGAAAATTCAGTCTCAATAATGGATAATAAAAGTATATATTTATTCAGATACATGAACTCAGTGGGAATGAATTTCCTATTATACTTCATGATTATGGTTATGTGATTTTATTTATATAATCATTTTCACCATGATGATGATGCTGATAATAATAATACTAACATTATCAATGATTTCAGAACTGATTTCCGTACCTGAAAATCATAAACTATTCATGGTGATAATGAACAGAGTGTTAGATACACCAGGATAAACCGATTACCATTGAAAACCGTTGAATTATTTTCTGATTACTCTTTGAAATTGAAATAAAAAAAACTTTAATGTTTACTAATAAAATAAAGTTCACTTTTAAATATGTAATATAAGTTGAAAATTGTCATCATATCATGAAAATCAATGAGTCACCAACTAATTATCACCATGAAAATGAATAAAATTAAATAATATAATAACAGTGTTAGATAATTTGAATAATAAACTTTGTGAATTATGATTTTTTGTTTGTTCAAAACTCCCCGAGGCAATTTCATTATCATGTTACCATGATAATTATTTTAATTATTACAATGATACGTCAGAACTTTTGAAATTTCATCTTTGTCTTTCCATTTCAGTTAATCAAATGTGTACACATAATTGAAGTTGAAACAATTAGCATATTATTAAAGGTATACATTTACAGGGAGGTTAAAATTTGAACAGATAATTCATCATTTTGAATTTATGATCCTTTTTTATTGTTTTAATTTTGTTTGAATGAGATTTCATGTTGATAATAATTAGTTAAATATATTAAATTTAAGTAAATAATTGTAAAACAAAACAAGAAAACAAACAGAAAAGCTTGATTAGTCTATTGATTAGTGATTATACATGTAAGTTAATTAGTTACTTTTATAAGTTGGTTAGCTATTTAATCAACAGCATTTTACTTGCTTTATGGTAATTCAATGATTTAGATTTTGTATTTTAATCATGACCATTGGTCATCATAAGTTAAAATCAATATCGTTATGATAGTCATTTGAATTTCAAAGTTTTCTCATCATGAGGAAACAATAATAAAGCTTAGATATTTATATCTTCATCTTCTTATTCATGATGATGGTATAAAGAATTCATAGTTAGATATTATCCTTTATGCTTCTTAGTCCTTAGAATTGAGCTTATTAGAATCAGATTAGGTTCTAATACATGGTCATCATCATCATCATCATTTCTTCATCTTTTTATCCTCCTTTCAGAGAGAATGAGAGAGTGGAAATTGGGAGTGAAAAGAAAACCTTTCATTTAGCATCATTACTATTTCTAAAAGTCTAAAGGTTTCCAATTTTATATTTCTATTCTAAAACTATCTCTTCTCACGATGATGATGATGAACATACACCAGAGGAACAAGGGAGATAAAAGGAGAGGATTAAAAGAAGAGATGATGATGATGATGATTGAAGATCGAGAAGTAAAAAAACAGAATGAGATATGATGTTGGAAGATTTAATCCGATTTCAAAATTTTGAGAGGGATCAATTTGATCCTCTACACGATTATGAAGACAGATTCACTTATACACCAACACTTTCCAACTTCCAATCAACTTTAAAACTACCATTAAACCCCATCTACCGATTGGATAGTATAACTGGACCCATAAAAACTCAGAATTTCATCAAAGTTGAAGTGAATTATCATCAGAAAAAAACTCCTACTTAAGATATTGAGATTAATCCAACAATAAAGATTATATTAAATGTCATGACAATTCAAGATCTATGAATATTGATACACTATTGAATCAATACCAGAGAGAGTGTTGCAAGAGGATAAAGCTATTGTTTCATCATTGTTATGGCTCATAGCAAATGACTGTCAAGAAAAATAGCTGATTAACCTTTGACAGATGAACAATGAGCTGGCTTTGGCGCTAAAAAAGTCACCAAAAACATTTGACCCATAAAGCTGGTCCAGTATTGATATCTTAGAATAAAATTAAATCTTAACTTCAATATCAATGCCACTTCCATCCCAGAAAGTTGAAGTCCAAGAAAATTGTTTCAAGGTCATCTGAAGGTGCTATTCTGCACATTTTCAGCCCTTGGAAATGAGTTGAGAGATTCCTGTTGTCACAGTTCTTGAGATTTTACAGTTTAATTGCCATTAGTAGCTCTGAACATTCTTTTTTGTTGAATTACCTTCAGATGACCTTGAAACGCTCTCTTTAAACAATGACCTGAATGACCTTGATCTTTCAATATGAAAATTGAATATCGCTCAAACTTGTACCACTCAAGTCTCGAGTCTCTTCAACTCTTAGTTACTGAGAATATCGCAAAAATCATCGGTAAAATAGCCGAATAGCTCTGTGCAAAACGGATAGTTGTTTGGATAACGATAATATCTTATGTTATAAATGTTCAAATTAAACAAACAAGTTTTAACCAATCACATTAAAGATTAAAGTAACAAGTATGTCTTACGTAGTAATTTTTTAAATAAAAGACTATAAATTAGCTGTTTTAAGCATATCAAATAAACTTCCAGACAATAAACAGCCGAGTCAAATGATGCGTGTGCGCTATTTTAAATGGGGTGGAGTGGAAGTGACATTGATATTTGAGGTATACATTTTATGCTACTATCGACTATCGGTCCTGATCGTGTCTGACCAACTACTAACAAGCCATGATAACAAATAGCTAATTTTACCTGAAGAAAATAAAACTGATATTTATTAATATCAGCTCTTTAAATTTAACTCAATACATATAATTTTAAACCAATTTATCAATCAATCACTATGATAATTTGTGTGTCTGTCATTTGATAATTTGTTTCACATTAAATATTAGAATCAAATTTATCACAAAATTTAATATAAATCACAATTGTAACAATTCAACTACCCACCCACTGAAACGGAAACCTAGAGAAATGATAAATTGAAACTTTTTTTCTAACATTAAAGGTTCGAGCGGTTTGAATGATGCTGTATTTACAAACTAATTGCAATTCTCCATGAATACATACATTATTAATAATATTGTGCGACAAATCAAACAAACGGTAAAATAAATAATGATCATAACCGTGTAAAAGATTATGACAAATAATATTAAGGAGAGAGAATGGGAAATGGATTTGGTTGAAGGAGGAAAATATGTAAAATTTAAAACCCACTGCCGAGTGTAAAGATTAAATAATAGGTATAAGTGAGGGAGGGATAGAGAAATTATCATCATCGTCATCCAAAATTTGATTGTGTTAACCATTGAATTAGAAATTGAAAAATGAAATTTAAAACCTTTATAACAGGAAACTTATGGCAGGGTGGATGGAGTAAAAAACCTCACCAAGATACAGGAAAGAGCAGAAATTATCAATTCTGTCTTTTTTTATTACTCTTTTAGCCGATTGAATTTGATGACAATAATGATAATGGTTGGTGATGATAAAAGAAAACTAAATGGAGAGAGATGATAAACAATGGATACTGGGAGGCATCGTGAAGGATAATGGTGATTTAGTAGGAGGTGGGAGTGGGTAATGTGGTGTGGGAGTTGAAATATATTACTGTTTATCCTTTTGTACTTTTTATCATATTAGCTGATTTTTTACTTCATCTCTGGTTTCTTTGTGTACATGAACGTACTACTGAACTGAACTTTTTTTGAGGTTCTGTTATCTTCATTTATCTCTCTCTCTGCCTCTCTCTCTCTCTCTCTCTTTCAAACCTGAACAAAAGTTCAGTCTCTATATATAAATATTATCCCATGAACATCATGATGATATCCCACTGAGATTTAAAGTCAATGTTATTTATATCTATCTAATGTAATGATAGTTTTTTTATTCTAAAACTGAAAGACAGTTTGAAAATATTATTTTCTCTCTTTCGACATTTACTGTCCATGCTTTTGTCTATTTGTCTGTCTCCTTTTTTTTAGTGAAATGAATATAATGTTCACTAAGAGAGGAAGGTAATTATTTTGGAATAATTTTTAACGATTAATTAAATTTCCATGAATCAATTGATTGCTCTCGGTAATTTGGTCATTTTTGTGTAGCCATTAAAGTTTATTATCATCAAAAGTTTTCCTTAATCACATCATAAAGATTTAATAGAAGATAAATTTAAGTTTAATCTGTTGAATAAGACAATTAAATTTAATTACTAGGCCTAATTGTTGTAGAGAAAAGTGTGAAGAATAAAAAAGACAACAAAAGTTTCACCAATTAAATTTAATTGACGTAATAATAATTAACCATTTTCGTGATTAGCAAACAAAAAGCTAAAAATTTTCTCAATGAACACTGATAATAATTAGATGATTTTACTAATTAAATTAGGACAATATCAAATGCTAATATTATGATATATCAATTGTAATTGGGATGTTTTATTTATCATTATAATTAATGATCGAATGATTAAATTAAATATCATTAACTTTCTGTTTGTCAGAGAATTGATAATAATCACTGAATTACATGAATTTCTGTTGTTTATTTCATCTGAATATTACATGAGATTGAGAAAATTATCATTTTATCACCTTACTTGTTTTTCTCATGATGTTGATGTTTATTTGCTTTCTCCATGATTAGTGAAAAAATCTAACATGATAACAAGGTGAATATAATCTTAGAAGTGGGAAAAAAACAATAACAATTGATTCTGATTCATTGGATGAACAAGTTGGATAAATAATTCAAAGTTCAATTGGATTGTTTATCTACATTTAGAATCTATTTTCTTATCATGTCAATTGATTTTCCTTTTTGTCTTTTATTCTCTTTTTCCATGTAACTATTGAAGTGATTGAATAGGTTAGAGTAAGATGAGTAAGCTCAAGATTGAAAAAGTGATGAAGGAAATTTTATGAAGGAAAAATTGAATTCCTTAGATTGGAAAAGTTCAATTTTTCATTTGCTCGAAACTCATTGCGATTCATTTGTGTATGATTCTTTCATCGCATTCTAAGTTTAATAAAGTGATTTCGTTACTCGGATGAATTTATCATGAAGAATGAAAAGATAAATGATAATAAAAGGATTGTATATTTCTCTCTCTCTCTCTCACTCATCTTTATCAATGAACTTTCTGTTTATTTATGTTTCTATTCAATTTGAACTTGAGCTTAGAGTTTGACAATTTTCAACTGAATGAAGAGACACACAAACTCAATATCTCAGAACTTCCATAGATATGAATTGATATCGACACAGATTCTAAACATTAAGGAATATAAGTAACATTCATCATAAGCTGTATGACAATTTCTCTTCGATTGTGTAAAAGAAAAGTGACCAATCCAACTCTTATCTTTATCATCATCATCATCTTCATCTTCAAGTGACCATAACTTATAAATACTAAGCAAAGAAAACAAGAAATAAATGAAACATGAAATAAATATGATAACTTGAAATTCTTGTAGTTGTTTGATGATAAATAATCTAAAATCTTCTTATCATTTGTTATCGAATTTTCATCATGAACTTGCTTGAAATTTTCTTTTGTTCACTTTTCTTTTTTTTTACCCATCGACTGGTCATCATCATGTTTATTATCATGATAATCTAAAGCTCTTGATTAATTTCCATGTGATATTAGTGATAAATGAAGATTATGACAACTCTTTGCTTTTTTGCTTTTCTTTTCTCTTCTTCTTTTCTTTGACATTACATCTTGTTATCCTTATGATATCAGAATATGATTCTCATCATCTGTTATCATGTGTTCATTATCATCACCATGAATCTGTTGAATTCATTGGAATCGAAAGTCTGTCAAACATTAATAATGATGATAAACTAAAGTAAAAGTTACAATATCCATAATATTACATAAATGATAGAGAAAGAGAGCGAGAGAGAGTAGAGACTTGATTGATTACAGAATGAAAATATTAACCCTCATTTTCTGATTATTTCATGATGATAAAAGCCTCGCTAGTTAATAATGATGATGATTTAGATGATAAGAGTATTATTATCCAAATCAAAGAGAAAAGGAATCCAAGAAATTTATCAAAGTGACCAATCAGTTGCTGATTGTAGCAATCATGAAGTAATGAAAATTCATAAATCCCACTGAGTTCGTATCGTGAAGGAAAAAAAGAAATCATTATTTACAAAGTGAACTTACTTCGTTACTGGAAAATAGCCAACTTGAAATGAAAGAATTGAAAGTTCAATAATATCTCCATGAGTTGACCCAAGTGCTGAAAATGTAACCTGACAGTTGAAAGCGGCAAACTTTTGAATGGGCTCTTTAAGATAAAGAGGGTACTTTGTACCAATTGTTCCGGTATAAGTACGATTACAATCAATCTCGAGGCAAAGTGAAACATTTACACAAAGGAAAAGGTAGACAGTTAAAACTTTCCATGTAAATTGTTGGTGAAACGAGGACATGGTGGTTATGTTAACGGGAAGAAAACGCTCCTTTAGTTATATAATTATTTTTTTCGCAAACACAGATAAACACTTAAGAGAGAGAGAGAGAGAGAGAGAGAGAGAGAGAGAGAGAGAGAGAGAGTATGTAATAAAGTATCACTTAGAACACGAATCACATGGAGATTAAACTTGAAAAGAGAAAAGAAAAAATCAAACTGATTAATCTTTGGAATCTTTTTTTCGCTGTTTTTGTATATTGTCGATAAATCTATTGAGTTTCTTTATTTAACTATTAAGAATCACATTATGTTTAAAATGAACTTTTAATCTGTTAATAAACATGGAATTTTAAATTCGATGCTAAACTGATCTAGAGTTCGATAAAAAAAACTTGGAATGAGTTTTTTTCTTCTTCGTGTAGAACTTATAACATTAACATTGTGATGGTAAATTTGGAAATGGTTGTTACCCTAATAGAAGGAAAGACAGAGAGAAAGAAGAGAGAGAGAGAGAGAGAGAGAGAGAGAGAGGACATCACAAAGAGCGCTTGAACATATGAAAGGAGCTGTTGAGGTTAAACTCGAAAGTTCGAGCCCTCTATCGTGTTAATCGGGAAATAATGTGTGAAAAAACAAGAAAAACTGTTATCAATGAAGTAGTTGATAAATGCTTCACCAGATGGCAACACCAAGCAGAACATTTGGAACATTGGATATTATCCAAGATGCAGAGGTGAACAGGTAGGTGAGAGTGTTGGTGAACAAGCAATAAAATCCAACATGTGAGCAACAACATATTAATAAACTTGATAATATGAAATGTTTCATAATTCTAATCGAACTTGTAACTCAAAGAGAGTTCGCTAGGTGTCACCAAGATGTTTTCGAAATTTTTTCAGACAGAATCCAGAGCTTCTCAAGAGTATTCATGTGACCCATGAATTTGCCATTTATTTGTTAGCAAAATGTTGGAAACCAAGTGTTGCAAAGTGAATTACCTGTTGTACATTTTTAGCTATTAGAACAATTTAGTTTCTTTTTTTTGGTAGTTCGAAGGAATATTTTTTTCCCTTTTCAAGTTTTTTCTTTTTTATATAAAAAAAGTTCTTTTTTCTTCTCTAACTTGAATTTTATACCTTTATTTCTTTAAGAAACAGGGGAAAAAAGTGAAACTAGAATATAAGTTGATCATTTTAACTCAATTTTGGTTAAGAGAAAGAGAGCGAGAAAGTGAGAGAAAAGACCAAAATTCTGGAAAATTATGGGAAATCGAAATGCTACTTCATCATCAGGTGTCTCATCGTACAATAATAGTCCATCAAGGATACAACGTCCATCAAGTGCTTCCTCGTTTCGTAGTTCATCAAGATATCGTTCTGATAGAGGAAGATCATCATCCTCCCTGTCCAATGATTCATATCCACTTTCCACCTTAAATAAACTTCACAATTCTGATGATAGTTCACCTTTAATTAATAAACTTCGTGATAAAGTTGCCTCTAGAATGTTAGGATTTAAAGCTGGAAATGGAAACAGTGAAAATGAACCACCTCATTTTTCATCTCATTCACAGTCAACAAGTAATCTACTCGGTCCAGGAGGTAATACAAGTGCCAACAGTGGACGTTCAAGTGTAAGTGGCCATCGTAATAATAGTGTACAATTAAATGGTCGGCCAAATGATCAGAATTCCGTTTTTCCAAAATTAAAATCCCAATCATCACTTACTAATGATCAACTTACCGCTCACCTAACGGAAGAGGAAAACATATTACAAAAGTTTTCCAAAAGAGGAAGAGTTTCACCGAGAAGCTTCATCGAAAAGGTAAACATTTCATGAGTTAATTTCATTTAGTTCCATATGTTGAATAATCATCCAAGTGAAAAGTAGAGTGAGAAAGATGAAAAAAACAAAGAATTTCCTATTATCATGATTATCAAACTTTTGGAAAGAAAAATGAAAATAAACTTGAAACTTTTATCCGTCATCATCATCATGGTTGAATTATAAGTAATTTCTTAATGAACATCATTGAATATACAATACAATTAATCAATCTTTTCATTAGATGTATCATTCATTCATTTTTCAAAATTCTATCCATGTATCCCCTGGTTGATTCATGGAAACTGTTTTTTGCTTTTTTTGATAGAGAAAGAGAGAGAGAGTGAGTGAGTGAGTCAAGAAATAAAAGTTCATGATAACATTAAATCATGAGGAATCAAATTCAACATTAATAAAACTATTATTATCAATCGAACAGTTTTCTTATTATTTTTTGTTCTTTCTCTCAGTTTTTTTCTCAACTCAAACTCATGGAAAAAAAGATTGAAAGTTTATCAGTTCTTTGATTTGATTTCATTTCATTTCATTCTAATCATCATCATGAAATCATTTTATTTTCCATAAATTTTCAAGTTCTAAGCATAAAATAAATATTATTATTATTATTTTCTCGAGAAAGAGTAAGAGGGAGAGAATTCCGAATGAGAAAGAGGAAATGATAAAATATATATTGAACTGGAATCTGAGCTCATGAGGAATGAATTAAATCTGAATATGATGAAAATTTTACTTTTTCATCCATATGAACATTGACCTAAGGTAAAAAGAGAAGGAGAAAAGAAAATTTAGTTCTAACATAATCTTTTCCATGGAGAAAAATATAAAGAGTATTCACAAGTATTATTGAATTGAATAGATACACACAGTGAAGGGGGAACGAGGAGTTTATGCTGAGTGTGGAGGGTGGAAAATGTGTAGAGTATTATTTTTCTTGTATCTAGAATACAGGGGAGACTCTTAAGAAAATGGGGAAGGTAAAGCTAAAGATGAAGATAAAGTTGTAGATAGAATAGTAAATTTGGTGAAGCATCAAATCAGATTAAGGTTGAATATTGATCTGTTCTCTTCCTTAGCATCAAACCTTTTCATCTTCATCTTTTTTTCTATGTGAGATATTATCAAACTCACTCAGGTTTATCTTTATATAATATAAATGATTGGAGAATAGGAGTTACAAGGTGAGAGAGAGAGAGAGAGAGAGAGAGAGAGAGATGAATGAAAGATATATCGAAAGTCTGAGTTCTTAAGATGAGAATTATTAATGAAATTCCAAAATCATGAAGAGGGAAGATCAATAGGGGAAAAGGGAGAGCGAGAGGTAATGAGCATACAAAAAATTCTATCTTCCTTCAGTTCTCTCTCTCTCTGCTTATCTTTTCGTTATCATCTTGAGCATCTTTTTTTCTGCATCTCTTAAGGTAAAATAAACACCAAATTGTGTGCTATCTAAAAATCAACTTTTGTCTCAATGGTTGTTACTGTGTTCATGATGGTGGTGATATTGTTGGTGTGAAGAGCTTACTAAGAGAAAGCAAATAAAAGATGAGCCTGAAGATAAAAACGATAAATGATAAAGTTTTTCTGGATTGATTAGTTTTCTATTTCGAAAAAAAAAATCAACCAGAAATCGGGAAAATATCCAATATATTGAAACAAAAGTTTCTTTCAGGAGATAATCTTTACTGTTCCTACTCTCAGCTTCTCATCCTCTTTCTTTCCTATCTTCTCTCTCTCTCTCTCTTTCTCTCTCTCTTACTCTTACTCTCAATCTTCAATATGAACTCATGAAAGTAACAAGTTAAAAGGGATAAGTTGAAGATGAGGATGCGGATTGAATTAATAATCAATATCAATAAGAGGATAAAGAGTTAGAAAAGTAATAGAAAAAAAAGTTTCTTCTTTTTTTCATTTGAATTCTGTTTCAATTTCTTCAAAATGAGTAGGAGGTTATTCAGTTATACAAACACATATACACACTCACTGAGTGGGAGTGAATTTATTCCCTGAACACACTAAGCATAATAACCAACTAATATCATGAATTGTATGCTCCATGTATACGATATTAATGATTATCTGAATAAATCATATACTCGATCTCTCTCTCTCTCTATGTTCAATCTACTCGCATCTCTAGACAAATGGAAATTGATTCAAGTTCTAATTTGGAGAGAAAAATATTGTAACAGTTAAACATGATGATGTTAATGAGGATGACAAATTATCACTATGAAAGCAAGAAAAGTTCAGCACACTAATTCAATCGAAACTCGGAAAGTAAAAAAAGTTTTTCTCTTTCTCTCTTCTCTCTTTTTGTAATGTAAAATTTTTCTCGAATTTTGAATGGAAAGAATTGAAGAGGGAAAAAAAAGATAATTATTAAAATCAAACTAATTAACATAATTTTAATTCTAATTATCAATTAATCATGATGAATGGTTAATTAACTCTTCAGTAATCATGACGATTAGGTAAATTCGACCAAAAAAAACAGGGAAAGAGAAATTTAAATAAAAGTTCTAAAAGAATGAGGAAAATACGAAAAAGTTTCGAAATTGTTTACTTTTCTGCTCTACTATTCATCGATTCTGATACAGAATAAAAAGTTCTGATCAATATTTTCTCTCTCTCTCTCTCTCTCTCTCTCTAAAATTTAACACATCCACAATTCCATGTGACACCTTTAATTATCGTCATCATGATAATCAATTGTGGAAAAATTATTATCAAACTATCACTGGATCATTATAATCACTTGATGATGATGGTGGAAAATTACTGATGACAATGGATCATAAACTCTGATGGAAAATTCTGTTACCATCTCATTAAATCTACTATGTTCAATATAATGATTTCTACTTTATCTCTCTCCCTCTTTTCCTCTTCCTCTTATTTTCCACTACCTGGTCAACCTATTGACCACCTCACTGATTCACTATTTAACAATAACCATGTTGTTGATTTATAATTTTCTCTTCTTCCCCAATTTTTGTTCATCACTAATATTATCAATCAAATACAATAACAATGGTAATAATAACTTAAATCCTCGCAACAAACTTGACCAAACAACTTGACCAACTTCAACTGAATCTTATGTTTGGTCACTTCTAACAATGGAAACCTAACCTAAATTTAATTTTCTACTGGCCACCCCTCCCGAACTCTCTCAACATCTCTCATACAACTTGATTGTTTGTTATTAATATAATATTGCTTTTCTTTTGTGATAACTGCTGATTTTATTTTCTGTTTGTAAATTGAATTGAACTGAACTCTTTTTTATTTTATCTTTACTTGGATTTTCTCTCTCTCTCTCTCTGTCTATTTCTTCAAATATTATTTTGTCCTTCATGTTTACTTTTACTTGCTTTCTTTTTTTTGCTCTGCTTGACCATAACTATGGATAACTAAGGCAAATGAAAACTAATTCAAGTGACAAGAAAGATGGACTCACAATTAGTTCACCAACAGCTCAATCACCTTCAGCAAGTGCTCAACTTATTGGTAATTGTCGAACCTGTAGAAAGAAAATACTGACCACTGAGGTTTGCAATTATTGCGATACTTGTTCTGAGCCGATTTGTGAAGATTGTTCATCTTATTCTGATAAATCAAAGGAAAAGGTTAGCAAATAATTTTTTTTTTCATTTTCGAAATTTGGAAAATAAAAACAATAAAAGTCCAACAAATTGGAATAAGACGAAAAACCAACAAACAAACTTAAATATTCATAAAGAAATTAAAATTACTCTGATTTTTGTTTCGTAATTTTTATCGTAAATTGAATTCACTTTAATATTATTGTGCTCAGGGAATAGAAATACATAAAATATGCATGGAATTTACATTATCCTTGAGATGTTTTTTATTCTTCTTTTTCCTTCGAATTCTTTGTATGTCTTTCATGTTCTATTGTCGATTTTGCTTCTTTATAGCTTTGGATGTGTTCATTTTGTCGTCGAAGAGGAACTCAACCTGCAGTCGCAACTTTAACCGAACTTGGACTAACAATTCCTTCCTCTCTTGTAACTGGACGTCGACGATCAACCATCGTTACCATGAAAGACTCATTTCAGGTAAGAAGAAAATTGTCTGTCGTTTTTGTTGCACAAAAGTTTAACTGTACCTTCGAACTTTGAATTACATAGAATCAGAGACGGCCTTCAAACATTGAGACCACAACTGATCGTTCAGCGGTTGTTGACTTGAAAAGTGAACTCACTCTTAGAGCTCCAGGTTTAAACCATCAACAGGGTATTCAATTAATGCAACATTAACGGGTCGATATGATGCTACATCAGGGCGCAACTTTATGTCCACTTCGGGAGGATTAACGACCGGACAACAGCCTCAGAGACGTTACTCTTCAATCGTAGTGTCTAAAACTCGATATTCTTCAGCTGAAGGTTTAGATGAAAGAAGAACCTCTGATGAGGCTATTCGAAGTGTCTCCGCAATGAGCGATGGTCTAAAGCGTAACGAAATTGATCAATTTCGATCTCGTGATGGACTATTACCCATTATTGGTAATCAACCGTTGACAGGTAACAATATGATGATCAACCCAAATCATTCTGCTCTACCAAACGAGACTATTCAATCTTCAGGTCGAGTTTTAGGAAAATCGTTTTCAGCCTCAGATAGTTCACTCGAAGATTACATTATGGACTCTACAACATTGGACAGTTCACAACAATTTGGAGCCAATAGTGATCTTAGTACATTGAAAAGACGTCGATCTCAACGGTCACGGTCAGTTCATCAAAGTGCTCGTAAGCTGGTTAATCCAGATGAACTCTGTGATCCATCAAATTTACATAATCAACAACAAAATCCACATAATCACCTTCAGTATAACCCCGGCGGCAGTTTAACTAATACACCAACCCCACCCTCAGTAATTTCCTCTCATTATAATCCCAACAGCAACACGAACAACAACAATATGTTAGGCTCAACTAATCCATTAATCTGTGCTTCTTATGGTGCAATCAATAGTTCAGAAAGTTCATCATCATGGGAACCTGGTGGTAGGATTGGAGGAGTAGGAATAACAAAGCGAAACAATCAAAATAATAATAATAACATTTACAATTTACCAATTATTTATAATGAGAATAATGCTAACTATCATCATAATATGAACAATTTAATTAACAGTGGAAGCAGTGGTAATGGTGGGGGAGGACTAAATTCATCAAATACTAACAGTAATCTTAATGGTTTACGTCATATTGCCTCTGATGTTGCTTTGTATACTCCATCAACAACTGACCTTAACAGACGTAAAAGTGATTCACAGTCTTCAGAATTTTCAGATATTCGTATACCCTCCCACCTCAGGAATCAATGTCACCCTCATCACCCGATTTTCAAGATCACCAAGAGAATCAGCAGATTCAGATATGCTTGGATTACGTGAGTACATAACATTTTACTCAATCAAAAACAGAAACAAAAAGCAAAACAATCAAACTCAAAACTCCACCTCACAATTTATACTTTTACTCCTCATGCACACACACACTCACTCACTCACTCACTCACTCTCTTTTCTTGAAGCAAATAATTAATAATAGTCACAATAACGATGATTAGATTTCCACTTCCGTGATGTCTTTCTCAGAATCATTATATTGTATAATGATGATGAAGAAACAGCAAGAGAAAAATAGTTGAAAGAATGAAAAAAAAACTTACCACCCTCATGAGATTATTATTATGGTGAAAAAATTACGAAAATGAACCAAAGAACTTTTTCTCCTCGAACTCTTCCTCTCTTCCTCTCTCTCTTTCTCTCTGGAACTTTTTTTATTCCCCTTCGCCTAATTTTTATTCATTTTCCAGGTCATAATCAACCACCAAGCGTAGCTCATGTTGACATTAAGCCATCAGAAAGTGTAAACTTTGTGATACCTTTTACTTACCTCGACAATCAACCTTATCCTTTTCTCCCTCTTCCAATCATCATCATCTTGACACATTTATCACCTTCTCCATCCTCATTATCAATACTAAATTATCAACAGAACCATCATCCAGAAAACCGTTATCATCTTCATCCTTCATCTACTCGGCATATTATAACTCAATCAATATATAAGGTAGAAATATAAAGATGATAACTCATTATTATCATTATCAAGTATTTGTAATGATGATAATGATTCTGTTTCCTTTCCAGTTTTAATCATCATCATCAACTAAACTGATGAAGAAGATGATGACACAATAATATAAGAATCATCATCATTTTCACCCTCATTATCATCACAATTATTATTATTATTATATCAATAATAGAGATAATTTTATCAATATAACTTTAACTCACTATCACTTATCATTATAACTCCTACAATCATCATCATCTAAAAGATGATGAGGTTCAGTCTATCAATTCAATGTATTAATCAACATCATGTTATATACTCACAATGAGACACATGATGATAGCCACCGTTGATTTGATAATAATAATAATGATGATAATATACTTACCTTTTTAATGAGTCACAAACAATGAAATGTTTATTACTATAATTGATATATTAATACACTAAAATTGCAACTCAACCTTTCAAGTTAATCATCATAATCAATGTTATATTAATATATTTATCATCATTATCATCAATGTAGCTGTAAAATGATACCAAGTTAAAGTGAATCAAATCATTCCCACTTCTTATTGATTCTGATAATTTGTTCAGATGTATTAATATTTACACTGAATTGATTCAGTTCCAATAGGTAAATCCATTGTCACCTAGTTTTTTTTACCACCAAATGATTATGTTTATCACTAGTTACCTAGTTTTCCTGGTTGTGAATATATATTGATTGATATTTACATTCTTATCTTCATCTCTCTCTCTCTCGCTCTCACTCTTCCATTCGTTATCATCATCCTTGCATTTACATCATCAAACTTTTCTGTCTTCATCTTATTACCTTTTTGCATTTTCTGGTTTCTTGAATGTCACACATTTTATTTACCTTTACCTTCATCATCATGTTATTTATCATGATTATCAACGATTTTATTTCATTCTAAATCATGTGTATTATTTATGTTTCCATGTTAAATTATCATCATGGTTCACAAACTTTTCTCTATGGTTATATCATCACCAGCAAGAATATTATTATTACAATTTTTTCTTCTCCCAAAATTTGAAAACTTTTTTTTTCTTTTTTTTTCACTTGCAGTTCGATCTATCGATAAATAGCTAAAGTTGATCATGAAGATGATGAAATAATTTCCTCCTTTCAATCATCAATTCTTTTTTTTGTTCATTCTGATTTCTTTCCACCATAATATTGATCATCAATCTCATCAGAAAATATTTAAACATTTTCCTTTCTCTCTTTACACCAGCAACAATTGGACCTTTACCAACCCAAAGGCGATCCATACCTTCAGTATTGGTGGACAATGGTGCTGTCGATAATCACCATTTAACCCTCAAGGATTGTTTCCCCCGCCGGTCAAGCACTGGACGAGCATTACCAAGAATACCATCAGAACAGGTAAGATGAGTCTTTGACTTCTCTTCTTTTCAGACAAAAAGTAGAAAATTTCTGAGAATCCAAGAGTCAAAGTTTCCAAAACCCAAATTTCTGCTCAATATATAAATATAATATTAACGACGAAAATAATATTAATAACAAGACGGAGAAAAACCATAAATTATTAAAAACTTTTCGAACTTGATATTTTCTTCTCGAACTTGTTAAAAGAACAAAAAAGAAAGTTTTTTTGTTTCTTTCTCTGAATACATAAATTTTCATTCATATGTAACTCAATGTATACTTACCATGTAATTTTCAA
Organism: Panonychus citri; assembly: GCF_014898815.1. NCBI lineage: Eukaryota > Metazoa > Arthropoda > Arachnida > Trombidiformes > Tetranychidae > Panonychus > Panonychus citri. Next base: position 14,206 of record NW_026515410.1, on the reverse strand, counting down.
TTCTGTCCTCAGAGAGTTACAGTTTCATATGAAAAGGAGGTAAAAGTTATCAATATTTACAAGTCAATTTATTCAAAGTTATCAAATATTATCTGTAATAAACTCAAAGTATGCAATATCAGATAACCAGCCCCACCCTCTTACCTGTGTCATCCTTCAACTCCCTTGTCTCTTTCATCATCAGTATCATCATGATAGTCTCACAAACAAAACTAATTTACCCTCTGGTATAGTTTTCATTTTATTACCTATGACAATTTGATTATGTCATCATGATGATGATGATAATCATTTTATCTTCATCATTAGAAGAGGAAATTTCATCACTCTTTCCACAGGTAGACATGATAAACTAATATGATGCTGATGATGATGAAGAAGATAAAAGGAAAAATGTATCAATACCTAATAATGGGAAGAAATTGTTGATAACATATTGTAAAAGAAAATGAAAGTAGAGAAAAAAAAAGAATTTTTTTTCCTTCTACTTTTCTTGCTTCTTCCAATTTCTCCTGACAATCATGTCAGTCAAGTGGAGGTGGAAAAAAATGATGAGGATGGAGAAGGAGTGGTTGAGAGATGAAGAGGCAAATATTACGATTTATTTGTTCTCTTTCTTTTCTCTCTTCTTCTTTCATCATCTTCATCATTTCTCTTAGTAATAATCATTCAGATCTTTTACCTGAGTGATAACAAGAAACTTTTTTTTTGTTGTTCTTTCGTCGATATAAATAAACAATAAGAACGATTATCATCACATATCATTTAATCGTGATAATTTCATAACACTTTCCATCAAGATGAACAACTGAATCATGTGAAAGATTAACTTTCAATTTTGTATCTTTTTTTATTTGTATTAATATAAAAAAAAAGTTTTCATGATGATCATTTGAATTTAGTTAATGATTTTCGAGTTCATTAGGAATTTGAAATTATCTCTGTTTGAGTGCAACTATTATAATAGGTTAATAGATTCTGTGTGAGATAAATTTTCATTCATGATAATAATCATATTAACCTCTTGCTGGTTAAATCAATTTTATTGATTATAATTTGACTATTAAACAACATCAACGATAAATCATGAATTCAGTCAGAATCTCAATTGGTTAATTGATTGTTCATTATGATTATCGTTTCTATGATGGATAAATATTCATCGGTGGTGATTCATTTCATGAAGATGAGCAAATGAAGTGAGTGAGTGAGTGAGAGAGAGAGAGACAAAGTTGGAAAGGTAGAAAAATCGATTGAAAGCTATTTAATCACATGAAATCAATCTCTTCATCTTTTTCCTTCTTCTTCTGCTTCTTCTTTCACATCATTATCATCCACCTTTAGTCATCATCTTCATGGTCTTTCTTTTACTCTTTTCATGGTGATTTCATGAAATGTCTTATTTTTCCTCATTCTATCATGTCTTTCCACCATCATGGTTATTCAGGTTGTTAGAAAAAAAAGTTTTTAATGTCTCCAGGGATTCTTAACGTATGATAAGAATCTTTAAAGAACTCAATGAAGATAAAGAAAATGATTATCATCATGTTCACCATCACCATCATCATGAAAGTACACTTTATCTTTATCATTTTGAAATCGTTTCATCTTTAGCCTTCTCATCATCTTTTTCAGATTTTCTCTCTCACTCTTTTACTATTCGTTGTATCTTTATTTGCTAGTAAAGTTGTACTGGTCAGTATCATCATGACCAGTAATCATTTATCACCCATTTATTGACCACAAAATCTTTATGCCTCATCTTTATCTCTCTCTCTCTCTCTCTCTGCTTATTTTTACCTCTTCACCTTAAACATTTCATTCATCTTTTCATGTCAAGTTATATTATTTTCATTATTACCTAAAATCATATTGTACTCGAAAATGGTGGTATGAGATTCTGGTCAATTGATAAACTACAATGGACTGACCATTACTCTCTCCCTCACTCTTTTCTCTTTCGGTTTAATGAACAATACATAAAACTACCCACTCAACTCCTTTTCATCTTCTCTCTCTCTCTCTCTTAATACTTTTCTATCCTCTTGGTCATCTTTTTTAATAAATAGACAACTAATATCTTATGTGTACATTTTCATAGAAACTCATAAATCGCCGTAATTATTGACCTTAGTACCTTTTAGTAGATAATGATGGTAATAACTTATATCATCTACTGAACATCATTTTTTTTTGATATACTCTCGAAATCATAGTTATTTCATCTTCAATCATCAATCATTATCATCACTCAGATCATCACCATCATCATCATAATAATAATAAGCATCAGAAACAATCTGATCAGATTAACTTTACCAAAGGTTGCGAAAGACTAACAATCAACAGATTAAGGTCACAATCAATGTAGTTGAAAATAATAATAAATTCTAATCCCAATACCAGAGAATCAATTCTTTCTCATAATTCAACCAGAATTCCGATAATCATAATAGTAATAAAAAGATCATGAAAGTTTGGATGGAAATATGAACATGAAAAAAAGTCTAGACACAAAATGATAACTTTCAAAGGTTAATAATAATATGATCACAATACGATAATCAATCAGAACCAGAGATAAAATTTAATTCCAATCGGAATAATTTAACGAGAAAATTGAACAAGCAAAAGTATTAAAGAAAATTCACCTACAAGGATTAATCGTCGCTCCAATAAGTTAATTGTTGTCAACTGTGTTTCATAACAATTAACACTATGATTATGATGTTGACATATTATCACTAATCAAGTTAATCATTGTATAGCTATTATTATTTTCATCATCATATCCAGTGGGAGTTAACGGTAATATTATCATCATCATGAAGATAATCATCAATGTGCAAAATGATTTAACCTTATAATGATTATAATCTTTTCCCTTGTAATTGTTTGTTTGTTTGTTATTGTTTTCATTTCTTTGGTCAGTTAATTGTCCAAATTTAGTAAATAATAAGGGTAAACCATTAAGGTGAGTTAAGATAAATTGTTCACAGATTAACCTAAATGATGAACCATCATTAAGCAAACTGATGCTGAAAATAATGATTATAATTATGTAAACTAATATATAATTGACCATTAACTTAATTATTATCGGTTTAAATTGATTCTTATTTAATATTAATTAGAGTTGATTAAATAGAAACTAATTGTTTGAACTGGTTCAATTTAGTTTGTTCATTATAACCCTGAGTATCTCACTATTAGAACTGTCCATTAGTTGTAATACAATAAATATCTACAAACTGACCAACACACTTTAGTGAAATGAAAAAAAAGTTTTCAATTGATTGAGTAAATTAATCTCATGTTGTATTTACTGGTGATAGAAGGGAGTAAAACCAATCAACTGGACAGAAATGGTCAGTTCACTTTAATCCAATGTCCAACATTTATATATATTATTATCTTGCCAAGAGAAAGTAATTATAATGCAAAAGTTAAATCAACAATTAAGTTAATCTGTTTAGCATGTGAATCAACTACTCTAACTGTACTTTTCGAGGAATTAAATTGTTAGAACTTTTCTCTCTCTCTCTCTCTCTCTCTCTCTTCATCTAATTTACATGTTACCAGGTTACCAGGGTATCAGTTTAGTTACACAGGTAGTTGAGTATTTTTCCTACCTTGATACCTCTCTCTCTCTCTCTCTCTCTCTTCCACTTACCACCTTCTTATTATTGGCCATTTACCTGATTGAGCTACAAGTTTCCTTGGTCATGATGTTAATCAGTTTATCCTTTTGGTTTTCATACCTTTTTCTAGTCTCGGTCAGTTGTTTATCTCCAGTAGTTAATTTGTTTTCATTTTCTGGTCAAATTACAAGGTTAATATTGATATTACAGCAATCTCATATTATTTAATCTTCTATCATAATATATAAGAGTGAAACTTACAGTTAGAGAAGTAGTTACTTGGAAAAGGAAGTTAGTATAAGAACCGGATATCGGTGAATTCAGAGGATTTCTGATAATGAGATAAAATGTAGAAGAAGAGGAAGAGAAAGAAAAAGAAAGGATGAGAATATAAAAGAGAAAAGGCTTTTACCATGTTTAATGCTTGTCCATACGATGAGAATGATAATGATGATGATGAAAAGTGGGTGGAAGGAGAGAGAGAGAGAGAGAGAGAGAGAGAGAGAGAGAGAGAGAGAGAGAGAGAAGAGAGAGAGAGAGAAATAGATAGATGGGTGTTAAAGATGCTAAAAGGTAAAAATACTTAAAAGCAATAAAAGGTTACCTGTTTCCTTTTCTCTCTTTTCCTTTTTCATCTTTCTATCATCTTCATCTTCATCTTATATACTTAACTGGAAAAATGATATTGACTTAATGTTGAAAAGTTAATATTATCGATCAGATGAAGAAAAGTCTTTTCCTCTTACTTTTACATTTTCTTTCTTTCTGTGATGATGATGCTCTCTACCTCTCCCCTTTCTTCCTCTTATATCATCATCATTATCTTTATCATCTCATCTTTTCCCTCATGTAAAAGGTCCAGTGGGGTTGTAGGTCACGTTGCAATTTCTTTATAATTCTACTTTCACATTTCAATGAATAAGAACTATCTTCATCTCTCTCTCTCTCTCTCTCTCTCTCTCTCTCTCTCTCTCTCTCTCACTCAATCCTACTTCATTTCTCACTCATATACTTTTATCATATTACAGCATTACCATCACCACTACCACCAACATCATCATCATCATAATATCATCATTTTCATGCTCTTTGATCATTGAATTTGCGTAGGTAGAAAGTAAAAGGTAAGAGTAGAATCCAAAAATTGAGAGAAAGATTTTTTATTATCCCTTCTGTTTATTCAATAACATAGAAAGATAAAAAAACATGAAGAATGTTCTGAATGAATATGAGAATTTTTGAGAAAATGAGCATTTTGAATGATGATGATGGTAAAAATGATGAAGAACAAAATGAAAAGATTATCAATAAGGTAAGAGGAATGAAAACAAAATCCTGCTAAGAATTTATGGAATAAGGTAAACTGAACACTGGTTAGAACTTAGAATCCAAATGATTGAAATGATGAGGGTAAACATGATGAAGAAATTTAATATCATTATATAATAAGAAATGATGATGACATAAAGATGATAAAATCTGCGCCATCTACAGATAAAAATCACCATGAAAATGGCAGAAATCGAGTTACCTGTTGCTATTAGTTACAATCATTTTCCATCTTACATATTCCAATTGAAGGAAAATCATTTCATCTCTCTCTCTCTCTCTCTCTCTCTCTCTCTCTCTCTCTCTACTCTATCACTTTTTCTCTCTAAATGTAAACATTTTCCATCTTCATCTCTTCGTCCTTTTCATCTTCATCTTCATCTTCTAATGTTTCTTTTATTCATTTTTCCTTTTAACCTTTAATATACTTTCACATTGCATATAATATATACATGTACTTTTCCACCTTTCAAAGCAAAAAAAATCATCATCACTCTTGACACTCTTACTCTTTCATTCATCATCATCTTGTACATATTACTTTGTATTTCTCATCTTCATGAGCTTCAGAACATTATATCCAATTGTTTAAAGTTTTCCTTTTGTTTTCTTATTCTCAATTCCATTTACTATTCCTAATCCAATTCAGTTTTAATAGTACACAAAAAAAACAGAAATGATGAACGATGAACTTTCAATAAAGACAACAACAAACTTTAGCTCCTTGATTTCTGGTTATCTTTGCAAATCTAAATCCAAATGTTTATCTCTCAAAAGTATCTTTCTACCTCATCATTATCCACACCCAAAGGTTTATCTTTTCATCTTCATCCCTTGATATTAACATCATTAGCTGAGAGAGAGAGAGAGAGGGAGATAGGGATGTGTAAACTGGTGGAAGATTTTTTTGTATATTGTTCAATTCATCATGTTTCATGGAGGTGGAAAAAGTAAACTGTGGTTACATACTTGTTATACAATTTACCTTCTCTCAAAAACCACTACGGTTTCGGGGTGGAAAATGATGATGAAAATTATAATGACGATGATGAGGATGATTAGGTAGATCATTTCTCTTCTCATCATCTTGGCACATTTATTTCTCTCTCTCTCTCTCTCTCTCTCATTCCTTTTTTTTTCTTCACTTCTTCCTTTTCAATTTTTTACTCTTGAAACGACTCTTAATTTTTTTCTTTGCTTTCTTCAAGCTTATACCATGAACATTCAGCTCTTCAGGCAATAATCTTTAGCAATCTTACATCTTGAAAGAATTTTCATCTTATTGTTCACCATCATAATAATTATGAAAACTGAACAAGGAAAAAAGCTCAAGATTCAAGTCAAAAAGTTTGGAGTAGTTGGTGGTGACGGTGGTGAGATAAAAAGAGTGGTAAAAAAAAGTTCTGATTATGATGAATCGCTTTTTAATTACAAGCTAATTGAGATCAATCTATATAATCTTTTACCTTTGTAGTTGCACTAATTATTTGATCAAAATCATTAATTAAATGAGCTTTTGATCAAATTAAAACTAATTAATCAACATTAACGGATAGAGGGAGAGAGAGAGTGAGAGTGAGACATTTTGACTCTGAGTTTAGGTACGAATAAATTTTGCTCGAGTGGAAAAGTGAGAATAAAAAAGAAACAAGAATTCATGAATTTCTTGATGATTATGATTGAAACTCAGATGAAGTTTTCCATCAGTAATGGTCAAAAGTTCAACGTTAATGATGAAAGTTTTTTTCTCTTTCCTTTAGTTTTTGGTGAAAGAATAATTTTCCCAACAGATTTGATAATTTCTCTTAGTTTCTGGTTTTATCAAGATATTTTTAAGCTCCAGAATTTCAGAGAATCCAATTGATGCATGAGATGATTATTAAAGTGAGAATATTGATAAACATGATGATTTTAATTATGATTTAATTGAATTTGGTGAGGAAGAAGAAAAGAACAGAAAATTTTCTTCTCTTTTCTCTTTTTCTAATATTTAAAATGCTTCAAGGTGTTTGAAAAGTTTTTATTCCAGCTTCATGGTAATATTTACAGGAGAAAATAATGATAAATACTCAGGGAGGGTAAAAGAGAATGGCAAAGATTCTGGAAACTCATTTATTCTGGTTGATATTTTGAATGAATTTCACATGATAAAAATGATAATTGTTTCGTCAGAATGAGTAATGATATATAAAGATAATATCATTGAAGAGAGAGAGAGAGAACCAGTATCAGGTAGAGAATCAAGAAAGGTGAGTAGTGGGTGGAGGATAAGAAGAGAATATAAATTTTCATTCTCTCTCGAAAATGTTTACCTGTTACTTTCAGTTTTCTGCTCGAGTATCTCATTGAAATCTATTAGAACAACAAAAGTCTCATCATCATGGTAAACTGGGTCATCTTCATAGCTCTACTCACCTGAAAACTCACCTTGCTGTAAGCACATAATAATTTTTCCCCCTAAATTCCAAGTTGACTGAATAATCATCATGATGATAAATTATTTTACTAAAACCTTGATTCATGATGGTGATGATAAAGATGATGATATGTTCATATAATAAAAATTTTGTTATTCTGTCAAAACCCTCACTCCAAATTCACTCCTAAATTTTAGGCTCAACTTTCAACAACAATTAGATCTGGGTTCATGATCATCATGAGGGTGATGATTAGTATCATGATAATTAACAATTTATTGAACATTACATGATAACAATTTGATTTGGTTCAGTTATTATTTGACTGGTTTATTTTTCTATCGATTCTGAATAAATCATATGAGACATGAGAAATCATCAACCATGATGATGGTGGAAAGTTAACAATTGATTAGTTCATTTTCATTAATAATCAAATGAATATTTGCTCAATTTCATAATTAATATCACAACAATCAGCAATATTCAATGAATAGAACCGTCACCAAGTAATCAGCTTATAATTTTGAAACTTTCCATGAAAACTTGAGAGTTTTTTTCATCTTTACCATTTCAAGTAAGAAAATAAGTTCATGTTACAAGTTGAGAAAATTTTTCTCCTGAAAATTTCCTCTTGGAACTTTACTTAAACATCATGTTATCTTAAAGGAAATAATTAGAAAAGTTCAAATAATAAGCTAACCAAAAGTTCATGATACATGATTCAGGGTTAACATAAATATGTATTCATTGAATAGATACCAAAAGAAGGGATTTTATTAATAATTATCAGGATAGATTTTCGTGAATTTTGATGATAAATTTAATCAACTGAATTTAAATTAAAGATAAAAATTAGCACACAATTGAAATTATGAATACGTTTAGTTAACACAAATTCATTTATAACCATATATAATATACAACATCCTCCTCCTTTTTATTACCAAACAACAAGAGTTACCATGATGCTGCATGATAATAAATGATGATAATTTCAAATTCTGAATGAATGAACACTGAACAATGGGTTGAAAGTGTATGTATATTATATAAACGTAACAACAGTAAAAGTAATAATATTATAATACAGGGTGGATAGAATTGAGAGAAAAAATCATATTAACATGCCAACATTTGAGTGTGTGAATTCAGGGTAATACAAGAGTAACACAAAGGCAACACAACAACAAGGTTGATGAGGATGATAATTCAGATAACAACTGAACAAAGGATGAGAATGATGATAAAGAAGAAGAAAATTATTAGTAAAAATGAAATGTGATAACATTGAAACCGGATAAGAATAGTAAATCGATAAGTTCCAAAGTCACGCATTCTCAGAGGAAGGTAGTAATTCTTGTAATAATAATACTCAGAAGCATCAGAATCTCAGGTAGATAGAAAGTGGAAAGAAAAGGAGAAAAGAAGAAAGAAAGAAAGAGAGAGAGAGAGACTGTGGGTAGGTGGGTGAGTAGTAGTTGTAGTTTTGAGGATTGAATGTATTTTTTATTATCCTTTCATATATTTATTCCTGAATCTTTACCTCCCTCATCATCTTCATTTTCATCCTCATCATGATCATCATCAACTACAAACATGCTGACTTTTAGATAAGAGCATGAGTAACCTTTTAATATTATTAATATTATAACAAACTAATATTAACATCTCACCATCTTTCTCTCCTTTTCTCCCTCACTTACTCACTCAATTTATACCTTTTTTCCGTTTTCCTTTTCCCGTTTCTCTCTCTCTCTCTCTCTCTCTCTCTCTCTCTTTCCACCTCCCACCCTGACTTTGATTCCAAAGAAGGCAGAAAAAAATAACACTGTAGATTCAGAATCACCATGAAATGATGAGTAAAAAACAACTTGATAAGATGAACATCATTTTACCTCCAATGGTAAACATTAATCAATTTCATTTTCACTTCTAACTCTCTTCTTGTACTTCATCACTTTTCCATCTTCATTGACACCGCCAGCACCCACTTTACACCTTTTACCTCCTCTCCATTCCCATTTCCTCTCTCTCTCTCTCTTTCTCTCTCTGATTCTCTCACTTTCTCTTCTTGATCTCTTGGGAGCGATGAAATCAACAGTTTTTTTCTTCTAAACTCAAAAAAACTGTCATTTCTATTCTGTGATACTTTATCTCTCTCTCTCTCTCTCTCTCTCGCAGAATTTTCTTCTCATTCAATATTACTTTCATCTCTCTTACCTCCTTCCCTGCTGAACTTTCATCTCACTCATTCACTTGATAGAAAGGGTGATACATTGACAATTTCAAAAACTTTTTCAACTTTTTTCACTTCTTTCGTCTTTTTTTTCATCTTAACTTGATTCATCGTCAAAGGTTGACAGAAAATCGTTAGAACTCAGTAGCTTCGAGCGTAAAGCTGAAATTCGAGAAAAGAAAAAAAAAGTCTTAAACTTCCACCAAATAATATATATACTAGAACTTCCTATGGATCATGATGATTAAAATGAAGATGAGGATTATCTTGTTCAATCGATCAAGATAAATGGTAAAGATTTTCCCACAAACAAACAGAGGATATTAACAAAAACCTTACATATCAATTCAAATATAATTAATACATTCGGATTCTAATTGTTATAATCAATTGAGATAAAAACAATTGGATCAAGATAAAAATAACTGTTAAAGATACATAATCCATTTCGGATTATCTTTTAATCAACTTAAACTAATTAAAAATAAAGCAGAGAGAGAGAGACAGAGATTAGTTTCTGAGGTAATTGGTTAATCTTTCGTTAATCATTTTCCAATCACGATGATAAGTAATATAAATTGAACTGAATGGATCAATGAATTTTAGTCTTTTCTCTTTCTATTTAGATTATAATTATTGTTATTGAATAAAAATAATCTGTAGATTAATAATACATATTGACCATTCACTCAAAAAGAAGAGAAAAAAAAAAGTTTCAAGTTGATAATATTTTTATACATGAATGAAAAACTGGTCAAGTCCAACAATGACCCTGCCCGAATTGGACATACACGCAATTCAAGTCCGGAAGTTTCTGGTAAACTGATTAACCTGATTAGATTCACTTTCCAAATGTCCACCCACTTTACCCCACCCTGATTCCTAATTAGCCATTTAATCATTCAAACAAAATCATTAATCTGTTTCCTTGATTTCTTCCTGTGTGTATGTGTGTGTGGATTCATCAGTCACCAACAGAAGCAAAGAAAAAAAAAAGTTAAAAACAACATCAAGACAATAAAAGGTCAATCAACAACATCTTAACTATTATAATGTATCTTGACCATTATGTTTCATTGAAAATTGATCCCATGATAATGGTGAATATCTTGAAATATATTCAGAATGATGATGACGAGGAAACTGAATTTCAATGATATTAATATATGTGTATATATACATTATAATATACAGTAGCCAAATGTTAATATGTATGATGGGATAAAGTAAATGCAATTTGAATAAAAACATAAAAACAGCATTGACCAGGTTATTGTAATCGTCAGTAAATTGTTGTGTTGAGAAATAATAATTTGACTCATGAGGAAAATTATTATTATACAATTTAGATTTGAAACCTGGTCAGTTGATGTTGTTGTTGATGTCGATGGTGATGATGATGATGATGAGAATGATGAAAGGCAAGTGATTCAATCATGTGTACATGTGAATGTGTATTGTTAATATAAAAAGGATTGATTGAGTTACTCACATTGGTAGTGGACACACACACATACACAAGGTGACCACTCATGGGAAAGACAAGAAATGAATCACAAATGAATTCGATCAAAATGAATCAAAAAATCATTTCCACCTACTTTCACACACCTTTCTCTCTCTCTCTCTCTCTCTCTCTCTCTCTTCTTTGAGTCTTTGACAGACACATCATCAACCCTACAACCACCCAATGAAATCAATGACCAATGTTGACCATCATCATCGTCATCATGATGGCGATGATGGAACTCTTTTTTTTCTATCAATCTTGTGAATCATTTGTAGAGATAATAGTAAACAATACTTATGACCAATCTGTTGACCAGTTGAAAGGATGAACCAAAAAAAAGAAGACAAAAAATAAAATGGACCAAATGTTAATGTGCTTGGTCATTATTTGAGAATATTAATTACACTGGTCAGTGAAAAGTATTGTTTTGATCGTGTGACCGAGATGAAAAGGTTCCAATGACTTTTTCTTATAAAATTCATATTCAATTTTACCGTTAGAATGTAAAAAACTATCATGAAAAAAAAGGTAAACATGTAAAAGAGACAACCAGGTAAATCATAATGAGTTTCATGAATTGAATCATGTTGAATTTCGTGAAGATGATACTTGTTGGAGAGAGAGAGAGAGACAATTGATATTCAGTGTTGTTCAGTGAGCAATTTATAACAGATTCAATTGGTTGTGTATAAGTTAAATGAGTCAATCATTTTGCTTTTCTTATTCTTTCCTTTTCTTTACCTTGTTTTACATTCTACAGGGAGAGAAAATTGAAAATTCTGTGAACAAAACTGTGAATACCCTCCCAATGAATTTTAGTACATGTCTTATATTATATTCGTAATACTTTAAATAACTTACACACTCTGTAAATGTTTCTCACTCTCTTATAAATCATAGTCTCTCCCTGCTAATACTTGTATCTTCATCATTGAATTCATTGAATCCTTTTCTTTATATATATTCAACATTGGAATCAAATTTACTCATCTTCATCCTGGTGTAAGTGATTGGTTAAACCAATTGTAATAGAAAATGATTATCACAGCAACAACGATAACAACAATAATATTAACGACAACAGAACTACATTAATCTGGATCAGAACTTTTTTTCCCACCTTATATATACTTAATCACCTTGTATACTTTTATTTAAAACTTTTTCAATTGCTCATCAGGTATTATCATTATAATACAATATCCGATTTATTGATTTAATTGTAGCCTCAATTTATATATTTGTAATTGAATTATTGTAAAAATGAACCAATGAAATAAGTAATGATTACATTGATTGATCATGATGATTATTACTTATACACTTATGATTGTTATTTAATCGTAAATTGTTTATATTAAATTACCTTTTTTCTTCATGATGATCAGGATGAACATTTGATTGGTAATAGGATTGATATTAATAGAAGGCTGAGAAAAAGATTGACAAGTTTGTGGTGGAAAAGTTTTCATGGTGGAGAAAAATTCTTGGAATTCTGAAGAAAAAAGAAGCAGAAAAAAATATAATCTAAAGATAACTTTTCTTTTCTTCATTACGTTCCATGAATCAACTATCCACCTACACTATTCCACTGACCATTGGTCAAGATTAACTTCTTAATTTGTTTAAGAATCAATAAATATTAGAAAAGTCAAACTGTTAGAATTAAAGTAAATTGAATTAGATTAGATAATAATGATAATCATTTCGAACATCTCATCGAATATGTTTAGAACTTTGTTATAAATTGTTTTCTCTCTCTCTCTCTCTCTCTCTCTCAAATTATCGTATTATTCATATATTGTTCATATGATATTGAACTTTATCACGTTAGGAAAAGTATATACGATTCCTAATTTCACCTTATTCTAATGATATCTATCTCGTGATTAACTTTGATTTGTCACAATAATATATTAACAATCAACGTTGAATGAATTGTGGAAGGTTACAATTATCATCATGATCATTTTTCCATGATTGTTGTTGATTTAATTCGAATAATGATGATGATATAAAGGAGAAATAAATCTAATAAAGAGAGAGAGAGAGAGAGAGAGAGAGAGAGAGAGAGAGAGAGAGATTTTTCTCTCGAACTCAGAACTGATAATAATTTCGAATAAGAAAACAAAAAGTTCTTAACATGATATCACCATTATCGTTCATTATTTTTCCCACCATTAACCATTGAAACAGATAAAGGATCAGGAATTATCATCATTATCATCGTTGTCATCCTAATCTTTATCATCTACAAGAAAATCATGAAGAAAAAAAATCTAAAAGTATCCAATCAATTTTATCACAAACTAAACCAATTATTGATTTGAATCTAATATTATCAACATGATTTGTTGATTATTATTGTTGTTCAAGCAGTTGGGTGTGAACAAAATCCTATTATTATCATGATACTCATAGAAGAGAGAGAGATGATGATGATGATATGATATATCAAAATGAGAGAAAAATATGATTACATGATAATTTGTGATTCCAAATTTAATATTATTATACACAATCGAGATTTAATCATGACTATAATCTAGTGATTAAAATGATTAAGGCTAAAATTAAATGTAATTGGTATTACGTTTACAAATATCAATTAACTTTAATTATAATTGAGTCTCAATCAGATTAATCATAATGATTATCATGTATTTATTATAATTAATCAAGTGATTATAATATTCATTATAATTTTTTCTGTTCCCTTCCAAGTGATAATTGTAAAGATTGTCTAATAATCATTTCAGTTTCTAGTCTGATTTTTATATCTATCATAATATAATAATAATAATAATAATAATTAGATGGAGATAATTAATTATTTAATATTGTTTCTTTTTCTCGTCACTTAAATATATACTATTCTAGTCTCGAAGTTTACTCGAATTACCCCAGGACGAACCCTTAGTACACATTCACTTGATTTACCGAACACTGATCAGCCTCAGAGACGAGCATCGGCCCCGGAGGGCGAAAATATCACCATTGTTATTGATGACGTTGATTCGGCAGGTAAGTGATTAATCTTATTTTCCACCTTAATTGTGTTAACTCAATT